>NC_084628.1:1024210-1088117 GCF_033978795.1 Nerophis ophidion | reverse complement strand
TGACGGACTCCTGACGACAATTTGAAACATTTCCTACAGCTGCAGGCACCTGTATTGGTGCTGCTGAAGTAAATACATTTTTTTGGATTTTGCATAAGGGTCCCCTCTACGAAATTTTAGCGAAAAAAAGTTTTTTCAAAAATGTGCATTTTTCTGCATTTTCGGGTTCTGTCGGAACTCCTGATGGACGTTTTGAGACATCTCCTACAACTACAGCACCAGTATTGTGTTTCTGAAGCAAATCCGTTTTTAAAAATTTTAATACCTTTTTTTTAGCGAAGAATTTTTCCCCCCAAAAATGCATTTTCTGCCATTTTCGGGTTCTGTCGGGACTCCTGACGACATTTTGAAACATTCCTACAGCTGCAGCACCTGTATTGTGCTGCCGAAGTAAATACATTTTTTTTGGATTTTTGCATAAGGGTCCACCCTTACGAAATTTTAGCGAAAAAAAGTTTTTCAAAAAGTGCATTTTCTGCCATTTTTGGGTTCTGTCTGAACTCCTGATAACGTTTTGAGACATCTCCTACAACTACAGCACCAGTATTGTGTTTCTCAAGCAAATCCGTTTATTAAAAATTTTAATACCTTTTTTAGCAAAGATTTTCCCCAAAAATATGCATTTTCTGCCATTTCCGGGTTCTGTCTGGGACTCCTGACGACATTTTGAAACATTTCCTACAGCTGCAACACCTGTATTGTGCTGCCGAAGTAAATACATTTTTTTGGATTTTTGCATAAGGCGTCCCCCCTTACGAAATTTTAGCGAAAAAAAGTTTTTCAAAAATGTGCATTTTCTGCCATTTTCGGGTTCTGTCGAACTCCTGATGACGTTTTTGAAACATCTCCTACAACTACAGCACCAGTATTGTGTTTCTGATGCAAATCCTTTTTTTAAAAATTTTAATACCTTTTTTTAGCGAAGATTTTTCCCCCAAAAAATGCATTTTCTGCCATTTTCGGGTTCTGTCGGGACTCCTGACGACATTTTGAAACATATCCTACAGGCGTGCAGCACCTGTATTGTGCTGCTGAAGTAATACATTTTTTTGGATTTTTGCATAAGGGTCCCCCCTTACGAATTTTAGCGAAAAAAAGTTTTTCAAAATATGCATTTTCTGCCATTTTCGGGTTCTGTCGGACTCCTTATTGTGCTGCCGAAGTAAATACATTTTTTTGGATTTTTGCATAAGGGTCCCCCCTTACGAAATTTTAGCGAAAAAAAGTTTTTCAAAAATGTGCATTTTCTGCCATTTCGGGGTTCGCGGAACTCCTGATGACGTTTTGAGACATATCCTACAACTACAGCACCAGTATTGTGTTTCTGAAGCAAATCGTTTTTTAAAAATTTTAATACCTTTTTTTTAGCGAAGATTTTTCCCCCAAAAAATGCATTTTCTGCCATTTTCGGGTTCTGTCGGGACTCCTGACGACATTTTGGAAACATATCCTACAGCTGCAGCACCTGTATTGTGCTGCTGAAGTAAATACATTTTTTGGATTTTTGCATAAGGGTCCCCCTTAAGAAATTTTAAGCGAAAAAAAGTTTTCAAAAATATGCATTTTCTGCCATTTTCGGTTCTGTCGGGACTCCTGATGACGTTTTGAGACATCTCCTCAACTACAGCACCAGTATTTTGTTTCTGAAGCAAATCCGTTTTCCAAAAATTTTAATACTTTTTTAGCGAAGATTTTTCCCCAAAAAATGCATTTTCTGCATTTTCCCGGTTCTGTCTGGGAATCCTGACGACATTTTTGAAACATTTCCTACAGCTGCAACACCTGTATTGTGCTGCCGAAGTAAATACATTTTTTTGGATTTTTGCATAAGGGTCCCCCCTTACGAAATTTTAGCGAAAAAAAGTTTTTCAAAAGTGGTGCATTTTCTGCCATTTTCGGGTTCTTGTCGGAACTCTGATGACGTTTTGAGACATCTCCTACAACTACAGCACCAGTATTGTGTTTCTGAAGCAAATCCGTTTTTAAAAGTTTTAATACCTTTTTTTAGCGAAGATTTTTCCCCAAATAAAAATGCATTTTCTGCCATTTTCGGGTCTGTCGGGACTCCTGACAACATTTGTGAAACATTTCCTACAGCTGCATGCACCTGTATTGTGCTGCTGAAGTAAATACATTTTTTTGGATTTTTGCATAAGGGTCCCCCTTACGAAATTTTAGCGAAAAAAAAGTTTTTCAAAAATATTGCATTTTCTGCCATTTTCGGGTTCTGTCGGGACTCCTGATGACGTTTGAGACATCTCCTACAACTACAGCACCAGTATTGTGTTTCTGAAGCAAATCCGTTTCTTAAAAATTTTAATACCTTTTTTAGCAAAGATTTCCCCAAAAATATGCATTTTCTGCCATTTTTCGGGTTCTGTCGGGACTCCTGACGACATTTTGAAACATTTCCTACAGCTGCAGCACCTTGTATTGTACTGCCGAAGTAAATACATGTTTTTGGATTTTTGCATAAGGGTCCCCCCTTACGAAATTTTAGCGAAAAAAAGTTTTTCAAAAATGTGCATTTTCTGCCATTTTCGGGTTCTGTCGGACTCCTGATGACGTTTTTGAGACATCTCCTACAACTACAGCACCAGATTGTGGTTTTTGAAGCAAATCTGTTTTCTAAAAATTTTAATACCTTTTTTTAGCGAAGATTTTTCCCCAAAAAAATGCATTTTCTGCCATTTTCGGGTTCTGACGGGACTCCTGACGACATTTTGAAACATTTCATACAGCTGCAGCACCTGTATTGTGCTGCTGAAAGTAAATACATTTTTTGGATTTTTGCATAAGGGTCCCCTCTTACGAAATTTTAGCGAAAAAAAGTTTTTCAAAAATGTGCATTTTCTTGCCATTTTCGGGTCTGTCGGAACTCCTGATGACGTTTTGAGACATCTCCTACATCTACAGCACCAGTATTGTGTTTCTGAAGCAAATCCGTTTTTTAAAATTTAATACCTTTTTTATAGCGAAGATTTTCCCCCAAAAAATGCATTTTCTGCCATTTTCGGTTCTGTCGGGACTCCTGACGACATTTTGAAACATTTCCTACAGCTGCAGCACCTGTATTGTGCTGCCGAAGTAAATACATTTTTTTGGATTTTTGCATAAGGGTCCCCCCTTACGAAATTTTAGCGAAAAAAAGTTTTTCAAAATGTGCATTTTCTGCCATTTTTGGGTTCTGTCTGAACTCCTGATGACGTTTTGAGACATCTCCTACAACTACAGCACCAGTATTGTGTTTCTGAAGCAAATCCGTTTTTTAAAATTTTAATACCTGTTTTTAGCGAAGATTTTTCCCCCAGAAAAATGCACTTTCTGCCATTTTCGGGTTCTGTCGGGACTCCTGACGACATTTTGAAACATTTCCTACAGCTGCAGCACCTGTATTGTGCTGCCGAAGTAAATACATTTTTTTGGATTTTTGCATAAGGGTCCCCCCTTACGAAATTTTAGCGAAAAAAAGTTTTTCAAAAATGTGCATTTCTGCCATTTTCGGGTTCTGTCGGAACTCCTGATGACGTTTTGAGACATCTTCTACAACTACAGCACCAGTATTGTGTTTCTGAAGCAAATCCGTTTTTAAAAATTTTAATACCTTTTTCAGCAAAGATTTTTCCCCAAAAATATGCATTTTCTGCCATTTCCGGGTTCTGTCGGGACTCCTGACGACATTTTGAAACATTTCCTACAGCTGCAGCACCTGTATTGTGCTGCCGAAGTAAATACATTTTTTTGGATTTTTGCATAAGGGGTCCCCCCTTACAAATTTTAGCGAATAAATGTTTTTCAAAAAGTGTGCATTTTCTGCCATTCTTCGGGTCTGTCGGAACTCCTGATGACGTTTTGAGACATCTCCTACAACTACAGCACCAGTATTGTGTTTCTGAAGCAAATCCGTTTTTTTAAATTTTAATACCTTTTTTAGCAAAGATCTTTCCCAAAAATATGAATTTTCTGCCATTTCCTGGTTCTGTCGGGACTCCTGACGACATTTTGAAACATTTCCTACAGCTGCAACACCTGTATTGTGCTGCTGAAGTAAATACATTTTTTTGGATTTTTGCATAAGGGTCCCCCCTTACGAAATTTTAGCGAAAAAAAGTTTTTCAAAAGTGTGCATTTTCTGCCATTTTCGGGTTCTGTCGGAACTCCTGATGACGTTTTGAGACATCTCCTACAACTACAGCACCAGTATTGTGTTTCTGAAGCAAATCCGTTTTTTAAAAATTTTAATACCTTTTTTTTAGCGAAGATTTTTCCCCCAAAAAATGCATTTTCTGCCATTTTCGGGTTCTGTCGGGACTCCTGACGACATTTGAAACATTTCCTACAGCTGCAGCACCTGTATTGTGCTGCCGAAGTAAATACATTTTTTTGGATTTTTGCATAAGGGTCCCCCCTTACGAAATTTTAGCGAAAAAAAGTTTTTCAAAAATGTGCATTTTCTGCCATTTTCGGGTCTGTCGGAACTCCTGATGACGTTTTGAGACATCTCCTACAACTACAGCACCAGTATTGTGTTTCTGAAGCAAATCAGTTTTTTAAAAATTTTAATACCTTTTTTTAGCGAAGATTTTTCCCCCAAAAAATGCATTTTCTGCCATTTTCGGGTTCTGTCGGGACTCCTGACGCCATTTTGAAACATTTCCTACAGCTGCAGCACCTGTATTGTGCTGCCGAAGTAAATACATTTTTTTGGGATTTTTGCATAAGGGTCCCCCCTTACGAAATTTTAGCGAAAAAAAGTTTTTCAAAAATGTGCATTTTCTGCCATTTTTCGGGTTCTGTCTGAACTCCTGATGACGTTTTGAGACATCTCCTACAACTACAGCACCAGTATTGTGTTTCTGAAGCAAATCCGTTTATTAAAATTTTTAATACCTTTTTTAGCAAAGATTTTTCCCCCAAAAATATGCATTTTCTGCCATTTCCGGGTTCTGTCGGGACTCCTGACGACATTTTGAAACATTTCCTACAGCTGCAACACCTGTATTGTGCTGCCGAAGTAAATACATTTTTTGGGATTTTTGCATAAGGGTCCCCCCTTACGAAATTTTAGCGAAAAAAAGTTTTTCAAAATGTGCATTTTCTGCCATTTTCGGGTTCTGTCTGAACTCCTGATGACGTTTTGAGACATCTCCTACAACTACAGCACCAGTATTGTGTTTCTGAAGCAAATCCGTTTATTAAAAATTTTAATACCTTTTTTAGCAAAGATTTTTCCCCAAAAATATGCATTTTTCTGCCATTTCCGGGTTCTGTCGGGACTCCTGACGACATTTTGAAACATTTCCTAAGCGCAACACCTGTATTGTGCTGCCGAAGTAAATACATTTTTTTGGATTTTTGCATAAGGGTCCAACCCCTAAGAAATTTTAGCGAAAAAAAGTTTTTCAAAGGTGTGCATTTTCTGCCATTTTCGGGTTCTGTCGGAACTCCTGATGACGTTTTGAGACATCTCCTACAACTACAGCACCAGTATTGTGTTTCTGAAGCAAATCCGTTTTTAAAAATTTTAATACCTTTTTCAGCAAAGATTTTTCCCCAAAAATATGCATTTTCTGCCATTTCCGGGTTCTGTCGGGACTCCTGACGACATTTTGAAACATTTCCTACAGCTGCAGCACCTGTATTGTGCTGCCGAAGTAAATACATTTTTTTGGATTTTTGCATAAGGGTCCCCGCTTACGAAATTTTAGCGAAAAAAAGTTTTTAAAAAATGTGCATTTTCTGCCATTCTCGGGTTCTGTCGGAACTCCTGATGACGTTTTGAGACATCTCCTACAACTACAGCACCAGTATTGTGTTTCTGAAGCAAATCCGTTTTTTAAAAATTTTAATACCTTTTTTTAGCGAAGATTTTTCCCCCAAAAAATGCATTTTCTGCCATTTTCGGGTTCTGTCGGGACTCCTGACGACATTTTGAAACATTTCCTACAGCTGCAGCACCTGTATTGTGCTGCCGAAGTAAATACATTTTTTTGGATTTTTGCATAAGGGTCCCCCCTTACGAAATTTTAGCGAAAAAAAGTTTTTCAAAAATGTGCATTTTCTGCCATTTTCGGGTTCTGTCGGAACTCCTGATGACGTTTTGAGACATCTCCTACAACTACAGCACCAGTATTGTGTTTCTGAAGCAAATCCGTTTTTTAAAAATTTTAATACCTTTTTTTAGCGAAGATTTTTCCCCCAAAAAATGCATTTTCTGCCATTTCCGGGTTCTGTCGGGACTCCTGACGACATTTCGAAACATTTCCTACAGCTGCAGCACCTGTATTGTGCTGCCGAAGTAAATACATTTTTTTGGATTTTTGCATAAGGGTCCCCCCTTACGAAATTTTAGCGAAAAAAAGTTTTTAAAAAATGTGCATTTTCTGCCATTCTCGGGTTCTGTCGGAACTCCTGATGACGTTTTGAGACATCTCCTACAACTACAGCACCAGTATTGTGTTTCTGAAGCAAATCCGTTTTTTAAAAATTTTAATACCTTTTTTAGCAAAGATTTTTCCCCAAAAATATGCATTTTCTGCCATTTCCCGGTTCTGTCGGGACTCCTGACGACATTTTGAAACATTTCCTACAGCTGCAGCACCTGTATTGTGCTGCCGAAGTAAATAAATTTTTTTGGATTTTTGCATAAGGGTCCCCCCTTACGAAATTTTAGCGAAAAAAAGTTTTTCAAAAATGTGCATTTTCTGCCATTTTCGGGTTCTGGCGGAACTCCTGATGACGTTTTGAGACATCTCCTACAACTACAGCACCAGTATTGTGTTTCTGAAGCAAATCCATTTTTTAAAAATTTTAATACCTTTTTTTAGCGAAGATTTTTCCCCCCAAAAATGCATTTTCTGCCATTTTCGGGTTCTGTCGGGACTCCTGACGACATTTTGAAACATTTCCTACAGCTGCAGCACCTGTATTGTGCTGCCGAAGTAAATACATTTTTTTGGATTTTTGCATAAGGGTCCCCCCTTACGAAATTTTAGCGAAAAAAAGTTTTTCAAAAATGTGCATTTTCTGCCATTTTCGGGTTCTGTCGGAACTCCTGATGACGTTTTGAGACATCTCCTACAACTACAGCACCAGTATTGTGTTTCTGAAGCAAATCCGTTTTTTAAAAATTGTAATACCTTTTTTTAGCGAAGATTTTTCCCCCAAAAAATGCATTTTCTGCCATTTTCGGGTTCTGTCGGGACTCCTGACGACATTTTGAAACATTTCCTACAGCTGCAGCACCTGTATTGTGCTGCCGAAGTAAATACATTTTTTTGGATTTTTGCATAAGGGTCCCCCCTTACGAAATTTTTGCGAAAAAAAGTTTTTCAAAAGTTGCATTTTCTGCCATTTTCGGGTTCTGTCGGAACTCCTGATGACGTTTTGAGACATCTCCTACAACTACAGCACCAGTATTGTGTTTCTGAAGCAAATCCGTTTCTTAAAAATTTTAATACCTTTTTTTAGCGAAGATTTTCCCCCCCAAAAATGCATTTTCTGCCATTTTCGGGTTCTGTCGGGACTCCTGACGACATTTTGAAACATATCCTACAGCTGCAGCACCTGTATTGTGCTGCTGAAGTAAATACATTTTTTTGGATTTTTGCATAAGGGTCCCCCCTTACGAAATTTTAGCGAAAAAAAGTTTTTAAAAAATGTGCATTTTCTGCCATTTTCGGGTTCTGTCGGAACTCCTGATGACGTTTTGAGACATCTCCTACAACTACAGCACCAGTATTGTGTTTCTGAAGCAAATCAATTTTTTAAAAATTTTAATACCTTTTTTTAGCGAAGATTTTTCCCCCAAAAAATGCATTTTCTGCCATTTTCGGGTTCTGTCGGGACTCCTGACGACATTTTGAAACATTTCCTACAGCTGCAGCACCTGTATTGTGCTGCTGAAGTAAATACATTTTTTTGGATTTTTGCATAAGGGTCCCCCTTAAGAAATTTTAGCGAAAAAAAGTTTTTCAAAAATATGCATTTTCTGCCATTTTCGGGTTCTGTCGGGACTCCTGATGACGTTTTGAGACATCTCCTACAACTACAGCACCAGTATTTTGTTTCTGAAGCAAATCCGTTTTTTAAAAATTTTAATACCTTTTTTTAGCGAAGATTTTTCCCCAAAAAAATGCATTTTCTGCCATTTTCGGGTTCTGTCGGGACTCCTGACGACATTTTGAAACATTTCCTACAGCTGCAGCACCTGTATTGTGCTGCCGAAGTAAATACATTTTTTTGGATTTTTGCATAAGGGTCCCCCCTTACGAAATTTTAGCGAAAAAAAGTTTTTCAAAAATATGCATTTTCTCCCATTTTCGGGTTCTGTCGGGACTCCTGATGACGTTTTGAGACATCTCCTATAACTACAGCACCAGTATTGTGTTTCTGAAGCAAATCCGTTTTTTAAAAATTTTAATACCTTTTTTAGCAAAGATTTTTCCCCAAAAATATGCATTTTCTGCCTTTTTACCGTTTCTGTCGGGATTCCTGACGACATTTTGAAACATTTCCTACAGCTGCAACACCTGTATTGTGCTGCCGAAGTAAATACATTTTTTTGGATTTTTGCATAAGGGTCCCCCCTTACGAAATTTTAGCGAAAAAAAGTTTTTCAAAAGTGTGCATTTTCTGCCATTTTCGGGTTCTGTCGGAACTCCTGATGACGTTTTGAGACATCTCCTACAACTACAGCACCAGTATTGTGTTTCTGAAGCAAATCCGTTTTTTAAAAATTTTAATACCTTTTTTTAGCGAAGATTTTTCCCCAAAAAAATGCATTTTCTGCCATTTTCGGGTTCTGTCGGGACTCCTGACGACATTTTGAAACATATCCTACAGCTGCAGCACCTGTATTGTGCTGCTGAAGTAAATACATTTTTTTGGATTTTTGCATAAGGGTCCCCCCTTACGAAATTTTAGCGAAAAAAAGTTTTTCAAAAATATGCATTTTCTGCCATTTTCGGGTTCTGTCGGGACTCCTGATGACGTTTTGAGACATCTCCTACTACTACAGCACCAGTATTGTGTTTCTGAAGCAAATCCGTTTCTTAAAAATTTTAATACCTTTTTTAGCAAAGATTTTCCCCAAAAATATGCATTTTCTGCCATTTTCGGGTTCTGTCGGGACTCCTGACGACATTTTGAAACATTTCCTACAGCTGCAGCACCTGTATTGTGCTGCCGAAGTAAATACATTTTTTTGGATTTTTGCATAAGGGTCCCCCCTTACGAAATTTTAGCGAAAAAAAGTTTTTCAAAAATGTGCATTTTCTGCCATTTTCGGGTTCTGTCGGAACTCCTGATGACGTTTTGAGACATCTCCTACAACTACAGCACCAGTATTGTGTTTCTGAAGCAAATCCGTTTTTTAAAAATTTTAATACCTTTTTTTAGCGAAGATTTTTCCCCCAAAAAATGCATTTTCTGCCATTTTCGGGTTCTGTCGGGACTCCTGACGACATTTTGAAACATTTCCTACAGCTGCAGCACCTGTATTGTGCTGCCGAAGTAAATACATTTTTTTGGATTTTTGCATAAGGGTCCCCCCTTACGAAATTTTAGCGAAAAAAAGTTTTTTAAAAATGTGCATTTTCTGCCATTTTCGGGTTCTGTCGGAACTCCTGATGACGTTTTGAGACATCTCCTACAACTACAGCACCAGTATTGTGTTTCTGAAGCAAATCCGTTTTTTAAAAATTTTAATACCTTTTTTAGCAAAGATTTTCCCCAAAAATATGCATTTTCTGCCATTTTCGGGTTCTGTCGGGACTCCTGACGCCATTTTGAAACCTTTCCTACAGCTGCAGCACCTGTATTGTGCTGCCGAAGTAAATACATTTTTTTGGATTTTTGCATAAGGGTCCCCCCTTACGAAATTTTAGCGAAAAAAAGTTTTTCAAAAATGTGCATTTTCTGCCATTTTCGGGTTCTGTCGGAACGCCTGATGACGTTTTGAGACATCTCCTACAACTACAGCACCAGTATTGTGTTTCTGAAGCAAATCCGTTTTTTAAAAATTTTAATACCTTTTTTTAGCGAAGATTTTTCCCCCCAAAAATGCATTTTCTGCCATTTTCGGGTTCTGTCGGGACTCCTGACGACATTTTGAAACATTTCCTACAGCTGCAGCACCTGTATTGTGCTGCCGAAGTAAATACATTTTTTTGGATTTTTGCATAAGGGTCCCCCCTTACGAAATTTTAGCGAAAAAAAGTTTTTCAAAAATGTGCATTTTCTGCCATTTTTGGGTTCTGTCTGAACTCCTGATGACGTTTTGAGACATCTCCTACAACTACAGCACCAGTATTGTGTTTCTGAAGCAAATCCGTTTATTAAAAATTTTAATACCTTTTTTAGCAAAGATTTTTCCCCAAAAATATGCATTTTCTGCCTTTTCCGGGTTCTGTCGGGACTCCTGACGACATTTTGAAACATTTCCTACAGCTGCAACACCTATATTGTGCTGCCGAAGTAAATACATTTTTTTGGATTTTTGCATAAGGGTCCCCCCTTACGAAATTTTAGCGAAAAAAAAGTTTTTCAAAAATATGCATTTTCTGCCATTTTCGGGTTCTGTCGGGACTCCTGATGACGTTTTGAGACATCTCCTACAACTACAGCACCAGTATTGTGTTTCTGAAGCAAATCCGTTTTTTAAAAATTTTAATACCTTTTTTTAGCGAAGATTTTTCCCCAAAAAAATGCATTTTCTGCCATTTTCGGGTTCTGTCGGGACTCCTGACAACATTTTGAAACATATCCTACAGCTGCAGCACCTGTATTGTGCTGCTGAAGTAAATACATTTTTTTGGATTTTTGCATAAGGGTCCCCCCTTACGAAATTTTAGCGAAAAAAAGTTTTTCAAAAATATGCATTTTCTGCCATTTTCGGGTTCTGTCGGGACTCCTGATGACGTTATGAGACATCTCCTACAACTACAGCACCAGTATTGTGTTTCTGAAGCAAATCCGTTTCTTAAAAATTTTAATACCTTTTTTAGCAAAGATTTTCCCCAAAAATATGCATTTTCTGCCATTTTCGGGTTCTGTCGGGACTCCTGACGACATTTTGAAACATTTCCTACAGCTGCAGCACCTGTATTGTGCTGCCGAAGTAAATACATGTTTTTGGATTTTTGCATAAGGGTCCCCCCTTACGAAATTTTAGCGAAAAAAAGTTTTTCAAAAATGTGCATTTTCTGCCATTTTCGGGTTCTGTCGGAACTCCTGATGACGTTTTGAGACATCTCCTACAACTACAGCACCAGTATTGTGTTTTTGAAGCAAATCTGTTTTCCAAAAATTTTAATACCTTTTTTTAGCGAAGATTTTTCCCCCAAAAAATGCATTTTCTGCCATTTTCGGGTTCTGACGGGACTCCTGACGACATTTTGAAACATTTCCTACAGCTGCAGCACCTGTATTGTGCTGCTGAAGTAAATACATTTTTTTGGATTTTTGCATAAGGGTCCCCCCTTACGAAATTTTAGCGAAAAAAAGTTTTTCAAAAATGTGCATTTTCTGCCATTTTCGGGTTCTGTCGGAACTCCTGATGACGTTTTGAGACATCTCCTACAACTACAGCACCAGTATTGTGTTTCTGAAGCAAATCCGTTTTTTAAAAATTTTAATACCTTTTTTTAGCGAAGATTTTTCCCCCAAAAAATGCATTTTCTGCCATTTTCGGGTTCTGTCGGGACTCCTGACGACATTTTGAAACATTTCCTACAGCTGCAGCACCTGTATTGTGCTGCCGAAGTAAATACATTTTTTTGGATTTTTGCATAAGGGTCCCCCCTTACGAAATTTTAGCGAAAAAAAGTTTTTCAAAAATGTGCATTTTCTGCCATTTTCGGGTTCTGTCGGAACTCCTGATGACGTTTTGAGACATCTCCTACAACTACAGCACCAGTATTGTGTTTCTGAAGCAAATCAGTTTTTTAAAAATTTTAATACCTTTTTTTAGCGAAGATTTTTCCCCAAAAAAATGCATTTTCTGCCATTTTCGGGTTCTGTCGGGACTCCTGACGCCATTTTGAAACATTTCCTACAGCTGCAGCACCTGTATTGTGCTGCCGAAGTAAATACATTTTTTGGGATTTTTGCATAAGGGTCCCCCCTTACGAAATTTTAGCGAAAAAAAGTTTTTCAAAAATGTGCATTTTCTGCCATTTTCGGGTTCTGTCTGAACTCCTGATGACGTTTTGAGACATCTCCTACAACTACAGCACCAGTATTGTGTTTCTGAAGCAAATCCGTTTATTAAAAATTTTAATACCTTTTTTAGCAAAGATTTTTCCCCAAAAATATGCATTTTCTGCCATTTCCGGGTTCTGTCGGGACTCCTGACGACATTTTGAAACATTTCCTACAGCTGCAACACCTGTATTGTGCTGCCGAAGTAAATACATTTTTTGGGATTTTTGCATAAGGGTCCCCCCTTACGAAATTTTAGCGAAAAAAAGTTTTTCAAAAATGTGCATTTTCTGCCATTTTCGGGTTCTGTCTGAACTCCTGATGACGTTTTGAGACATCTCCTACAACTACAGCACCAGTATTGTGTTTCTGAAGCAAATCCGTTTATTAAAAATTTTAATACCTTTTTTAGCAAAGATTTTTCCCCAAAAATATGCATTTTCTGCCATTTCCGGGTTCTGTCGGGACTCCTGACGACATTTTGAAACATATCCTACAGCTGCAGCACCTGTATTGTGCTGCTGAAGTAAATACATTTTTTTGGATTTTTGCATAAGGGTCCCCCCTTACGAAATTTTAGCGAAAAAAAGTTTTTCAAAAATATGCATTTTCTGCTATTTTCGGGTTCTGTCGGGACTCCTGATGACGTTTTGAGACATCTCCTACAACTACAGCACCAGTATTGTGTTTCTGAAGCAAATCCGTTTTTTAAAAATTTTAATACCTTTTTTAGCAAAGATTTTCCCCAAAAATATGCATTTTCTGCCATTTTCGGGTTCTGTCGGGACTCCTGACGACATTTTGAAACATTTCCTACAGCTGCAGCACCTGTAGGAAATTTTAGCGAAAAAAAGTTTTTAAAAAATGTGCATTTTCTGCCATTTTCGGGTTCTGTCGGAACTCCTGATGACGTTTTGAGACATCTCCTACAACTACAGCACCAGTATTGTGTTTCTGAAGCAAATCCGTTTTTTAAAAATTTTAATACCTTTTTTTAGCGAAGATTTTTCCCCCAAAAAATGCATTTTCTGCCATTTTCGGGTTCTGTCGGGACTCCTGACGACATTTTGAAACATTTCTACAGCTGCAGCACCTGTATTGTGCTGCCGAAGTAAATACATTTTTTGGGATTTTTGCATAAGGGTCCCCCCTTACGAAATTTTTGCGAAAAAAAGTTTTTCAAAAATGTGCATTTTCTGCCATTTTCGGGTTCTGTCGGAACTCCTGATGACGTTTTGAGACATCTCCTACAACTACAGCACCAGTATTGTGTTTCTGAAGCAAATCCGTTTTTTAAAAATTTTAATACCTTTTTTTAGCGAAGATTTTTCCCCCAAAAAATGCATTTTCTGCCATTTTCGGGTTCTGTCGGGACTCCTGACGACATTTTGAAACATTTCCTACAGCTGCAGCACCTGTATTGTGCTGCCGAAGTAAATACATTTTTTTGGATTTTTGCATAAGGGTCCCCCCTTACGAAATTTTTGCGAAAAAAAGTTTTTCAAAAATGTGCATTTTCTGCCATTTTCGGGTTCTGTCGGAACTCCTGATAACGTTTTGAGACATCTCCTACAACTACAGCACCAGTATTGTGTTTCTGAAGCAAATCCGTTTTTTAAAAATTTTAATACCTTTTTTTAGCGAAGATTTTTCCCCCAAAAAATGCATTTTCTGCCATTTTCGGGTTCTGTCGGGACTCCTGACGACATTTTGAAACATATCCTACAGCTGCAGCACCTGTATTGTGCTGCCGAAGTAAATACATTTTTTTGGATTTTTGCATAAGGGTCCCCCCTTACGAAATTTTAGCGAAAAAAAGTTTTTCAAAAATGTGCATTTTCTGCCATTTTCGGGTTCTGTCGGAACTCCTGATGACGTTTTGAGACATCTCCTACAACTACAGCACCAGTATTGTGTTTCTGAAGCAAATCCGTTTTTTAAAAATTTTAATACCTTTTTTTAGCGAAGATTTTTCCCCCAAAAAATGCATTTTCTGCCATTTTCGGGTTCTGTCGGGACTCCTGACGACATTTTGAAACATTTCCTACAGCTGCAGCACCTGTATTGTGCTGCCGAAGTAAATACATTTTTTTGGATTTTTGCGAAATTTTAGCGAAAAAAAGTTTTTCAAAAATGTGCATTTTCTGCCATTTTCGGGTTCTGTCGGAACTCCTGATGACGTTTTGAGACATCTCCTACAACTACAGCACCAGTATTGTGTTTCTGAAGCAAATCCGTTTTTTAAAAATTTTAATACCTTTTTTTAGCGAAGATTTTTCCCCCCAAAAATGCATTTTCTGCCATTTTCGGGTTCTGTCGGGACTCCTGACGACATTTTGAAACATATCCTACAGCTGCAGCACCTGTATTGTGCTGCTGAAGTAAATACATTTTTTTGGATTTTTGCATAAGGGTCCCCCCTTACGAAATTTTAGCGAAAAAAAGTTTTTCAAAAATATGCATTTTCTGCCATTTTCGGGTTCTGTCGGGACTCCTGATGACGTTTTGAGACATTTCCTACAGCTGCAACACCTGTATTGTGCTGCCGAAGTAAATACATTTTTTTGGATTTTTGCATAAGGGTCCCCCCTTACGAAATTTTAGCGAAAAAAAAGTTTTTCAAAAGTGTGCATTTTCTGCCATTTTCGGGTTCTGTCGGAACTCCTGATGACGTTTTGAGACATCTCCTACAACTACAGCACCAGTATTGTGTTTCTGAAGCAAATCCGTTTTTTAAAAATTTTAATACCTTTTTTTAGCGAAGATTTTTCCCCCAAAAAATGCATTTTCTGCCATTTTCGGGTTCTGTCGGGACTCCTGACGACATTTTGAAACATACCCTACAGCTGCAGCACCTGTATTGTGCTGCTGAAGTAAATACATTTTTTTGGATTTTTGCATAAGGGTCCCCCCTTACGAAATTTTAGCGAAAAAAAGTTTTTCAAAAATATGCATTTTCTGCCATTTTCGGGTTCTGTCGGGACTCCTGATGACGTTTTGAGACATCTCCTACAACTACAGCACCAGTATTGTGTTTCTGAAGCAAATCCATTTTTTTAAAATTTTAATACCTTTTTTAGCAAAGATTTTTCCCCAAAAATATGCATTTTCTGCCATTTCCCGGTTCTGTCGGGACTCCTGACGACATTTTGAAACATTTCCTACAGCTGCAACACCTGTATTGTGCTGCCGAAGTAAATACATTTTTTTGGATTTTTGCATAAGGGTCCCCCCTTACGAAATTTTAGCGAAAAAAAGTTTTTCAAAAGTGTGCATTTTCTGCCATTTTCGGGTTCTGTCGGAACTCCTGATGACGTTTTGAGACATCTCCTACAACTACAGCACCAGTATTGTGTTTCTGAAGCAAATCCGTTTTTTAAAAATTTAAATACCTTTTTTTAGCGAAGATTTTTCCCCAAAAAAATGCATTTTCTGCCATTTTCGGGTTCTGTCGGGACTCCTGACGACATTTTGAAACATATCCTACAGCTGCAGCACCTGTATTGTGCTGCTGAAGTAAATACATTTTTTTGGATTTTTGCATAAGGGTCCCCCCTTACGAAATTTTAGCGAAAAAAAGTTTTTCAAAAATATGCATTTTCTGCTATTTTCGGGTTCTGTCGGGACTCCTGATGACGTTTTGAGACATCTCCTACAACTACAGCACCAGTATTGTGTTTCTGAAGCAAATCCGTTTTTTAAAAATTTTAATACCTTTTTTAGCAAAGATTTTCCCCAAAAATATGCATTTACTGCCATTTTCGGGTTCTGTCGGGACTCCTGACGACATTTTGAAACATTTCCTACAGCTGCAGCACCTGTAGGAAATTTTAGCGAAAAAAAGTTTTTCAAAAATGTGCATTTTCTGCCATTTTCGGGTTCTGTCGGAACTCCTGATGACGTTTTGAGACATCTCCTACAACTACAGCACCAGTATTGTGTTTCTGAAGCAAATCCGTTTTTTTAAAAATTTTAATACCTTTTTTTAGCGAAGATTTTTCCCCCAAAAAATGCATTTTCTGCCATTTTCGGGTTCTGTCGGGACTCCTGACGACATTTTGAAACATATCCTACAGCTGCAGCACCTGTATTGTGCTGCTGAAGTAAATACATTTTTTTGGATTTTTGCATAAGGGTCCCCCCTTACGAAATTTTAGCGAAAAAAAGTTTTTCAAAAATGTGCATTTTCTGCCATTTTCGGGTTCTGTCGGAACTCCTGATGACGTTTTGAGACATCTCCTACAACTACAGCACCAGTATTGTGTTTCTGAAGCAAATCCGTTTTTTAAAAATTTTAATACCTTTTTTTAGCGAAGATTTTTCCCCATAAAAATGCATTTTCTGCCATTTTCGGGTTCTGTCGGGACTCCTGACGACATTTTGAAACATATCCTACAGCTGCAGCACCTGTATTGTGCTGCTGAAGTAAATACATTTTTTTGGATTTTTGCATAAGGGTCCCCCCTTACGAAATTTTAGCGAAAAAAGGTTTTTCAAAAATATGCATTTTCTGCCATTTTCGGGTTCTGTCGGGACTCCTGATGACGTTTTGAGACATCTCCTACAACTACAGCACCAGTATTGTGTTTCTGAAGCAAATCCGTTTTTTAAAAATTTTAATACCTTTTTTAGCAAAGATTTTCCCCAAAAATATGCATTTTCTGCCATTTTCGGGTTCTGTCGGGACTCCTGACGACATTTTGAAACATTTCCTACAGCTGCAGCACCTGTATTGTGCTGCCGAAGTAAATACATTTTTTTGGATTTTTGCATAAGGGTCCCCCCTTAGGAAATTTTAGCGAAAAAAAGTTTTTCAAAAATGTGCATTTTCTGCCATTTTCGGGTTCTGTCGGAACTCCTGATAACGTTTTGAGACATCTCCTACAACTACAGCACCAGTATTGTGTTTCTGAAGCAAATCCGTTTTTTAAAAATTTTAATACCTTTTTTTAGCGAAGATTTTTCCCCCAAAAAATGCATTTTCTGCCATTTTCGGGTTCTGTCGGGACTCCTGACGACATTTTGAAACATATCCTACAGCTGCAGCACCTGTATTGTGCTGCCGAAGTAAATACATTTTTTTGGATTTTTGCATAAGGGTCCCCCCTTACGAAATTTTAGCGAAAAAAAGTTTTTCAAAAATGTGCATTTTCTGCCATTTTCGGGTTCTGTCGGAACTCCTGATGACGTTTTGAGACATCTCCTACAACTACAGCACCAGTATTGTGTTTCTGAAGCAAATCCGTTTTTTAAAAATTTTAATACCTTTTTTTAGCGAAGATTTTTCCCCCAAAAAATGCATTTTCTGCCATTTTCGGGTTCTGTCGGGACTCCTGACGACATTTTGAAACATTTCCTACAGCTGCAGCACCTGTATTGTGCTGCCGAAGTAAATAAATTTTTTTGGATTTTTGCATAAGGGTCCCCCCTTACGAAATTTTAGCGAAAAAAAGTTTTTCAAAAATATGCATTTTCTGCCATTTTCGGGTTCTGTCGGGACTCCTGATAACGTTTTGAGACATTTCCTACAGCTGCAACACCAGTATTGTGCTGCCGAAGTAAATACATTTTTTTGGATTTTTGCGTAAGGGTCCCCCCTTACGAAATTTTAGCGAAAAAAAGTTTTTCAAAAGTGTGCATTTTCTGCCATTTTCGGGTTCTGTCGGAACTCCTGATGACGTTTTGAGACATCTCCTACAACTACAGCACCAGTATTGTGTTTCTGAAGCAAATCCGTTTTTTAAAAATTTTAATACCTTTTTTTAGCGAAGATTTTTCCCCCAAAAAATGCATTTTCTGCCATTTTCGGGTTCTGTCGGGACTCCTGACGACATTTTGAAACATATCCTACAGCTGCAGCACCTGTATTGTGCTGCTGAAGTAAATACCTTTTTTTGGATTTTTGCATAAGGGTCCCCCCTTACGAAATTTTAGCGAAAAAAAGTTTTTCAAAAATATGCATTTTCTGCCATTTTCGGGTTCTGTCGGGACTCCTGATGACGTTTTGAGACATCTCCTACAACTACAGCACCAGTATTGTGTTTCTGAAGCAAATCCGTTTTTTAAAAATTTTAATACCTTTTTTAGCAAAGATTTTCCCCAAAAATATGCATTTTCTGCCATTTTCGGGTTCTGTCGGGACTCCTGACGACATTTTGAAACATTTCCTACAGCTGCAGCACCTGTATTGTGCTGCTGAAGTAAATAAATTTTTTTGGATTTTTGCATAAGGGTCCCCCCTTACGAAATTTTAGCGAAAAAAAGTTTTTCAAAAATGTGCATTTTCTGCCATTTTCGGGTTCTGTCGGAACTCCTGATGACGTTTTGAGACATCTCCTACAACTACAGCACCAGTATTGTGTTTCTGAAGCAAATCTATTTTTTAAAAATTTTAATACCTTTTTTTAGCGAAGATTTTTCCCCAAAAAAATGCATTTTCTTCCATTTTCGGGTTCTGTCGGGACTCCGGACGACATTTTGAAACATATCCTACAGCTGCAGCACCTGTATTGTGCTGCTGAAGTAAATACATTTTTTTGGATTTTTGCATAAGGGTCCCCCCTTACGAAATTTTAGCGAAAAAAAGTTTTTCAAAAATGTGCATTTTCTGCCATTTTTGGGTTCTGTCTGAACTCCTGATGACGTTTTGAGACATCTCCTACAACTACAGCACCAGTATTGTGTTTCTCAAGCAAATCCGTTTATTAAAAATTTTAATACCTTTTTTAGCAAAGATTTTTCCCCAAAAATATGCATTTTCTGCCATTTCCGGGTTCTGTCGGGACTCCTGACGACATTTTGAAACATTTCCTACAGCTGCAACACCTGTATTGTGCTGCCGAAGTAAATACATGTTTTTGGATTTTTGCATAAGGGTCCCCCCTTACGAAATTTTAGCGAAAAAAAGTTTTTCAAAAATGTGCATTTTCTGCCATTTTCGGGTTCTGTCGGAACTCCTGATGACGTTTTGAGACATCTCCTACAACTACAGCACCAGTATTGTGTTTCTGAAGCAAATCAGTTTTTTAAAAATTTTAATACCTTTTTTAGCAAAGATTTTCCCCAAAAATATGCATTTTCTGCCATTTTCGGGTTCTGTCGGGACTCCTGACGACATTTTGAAACATTTCCTACAGCTGCAGCACCTGTATTGTGCTGCCGAAGTAAATACATTTTTTTGGATTTTTGCATAAGGGTCCCCCCTTACGAAATTTTAGCGAAAAAAAGTTTTTCAAAAATGTGCATTTTCTGCCATTTTTGGGTTCTGTCTGAACTCCTGATGACGTTTTGAGACATCTCCTACAACTACAGCACCAGTATTGTGTTTCTGAAGCAAATCCGTTTTTTAAAAATTTTAATACCTTTTTTAGCAAAGATTTTTCCCCCAAAAAATGCATTTTCTGCCATTTTCGGGTTCTGTCGGGACTCCTGACGACATTTTGAAACATATCCTACAGCTGCAGCACCTGTATTGTGCTGCTGAAGTAAATACATTTTTTTGGATTTTTGCATAAGGGTCCCCCCTTACGAAATTTTAGCGAAAAAAAGTTTTTCAAAAATATGAATTTTCTGCCATTTTCGGGTTCTGTCGGGACTCCTGATGACGTTTTGAGACATCTCCTACAACTACAGCACCAGTATTGTGTTTCTGAAGCAAATCCGTTTCTTAAAAATTTTAATACCTTTTTTAGCAAAGATTTTCCCCAAAAATATGCATTTTCTGCCATTTTCGGGTTCTGTCGGGACTCCTGACGACATTTTGAAACATTTCCTACAGCTGCAGCACCTGTATTGTGCTGCCGAAGTAAATACATTTTTTTGGATTTTTGCATAAGGGTCCCCCCTTACGAAATTTTAGCGAAAAAAAGTTTTTCAAAAATGTGCATTTTCTGCCATTTTCGGGTTCTGTCGGAACTCCTGATGACGTTTTGAGACATCTCCTACAACTACAGCACCAGTATTGTTTTTCTGAAGCAAATCTATTTTTTAAAAATTTTAATACCTTTTTTTAGCGAAGATTTTTCCCCCAAAAAATGCATTTTCTTCCATTTTCGGGTTCTGTCGGGACTCCGGACGACATTTTGAAACATATCCTACAGCTGCAGCACCTGTATTGTGCTGCTGAAGTAAATAATTTTTTTGGGATTTTTGCATAAGGGTCCCCCCTTACGAAATTTTAGCGAAAAAAAGTTTTTCAAAAATATGCATTTTCTGCCATTTTCGGGTTCTGTCGGGACTCCTGATGACGTTTTGAGACATCTCCTACAACCACAGCACCAGTATTGTGTTTCTGAAGCAAATCCGTTTTTTAAAAATTTTAATACCTTTTTTAGCAAAGATTTTTCCCCAAAAATATGCATTTTCTGCCATTTCCGGGTTCTGTCGGGACTCCTGACGACATTTTGAACCATTTCCTACAGCTGCAACACCTGTATTGTGCTGCCGAAGTAAATACATTTTTTTGGATTTTTGCATAAGGGTCCCCCCTTACGAAATTTTAGCGAAAAAAAGTTTTTCAAAAATGTGCATTTTCTGCCATTTTCGGGTTCTGTCGGAACTCCTGATGACGTTTTGAGACATCTCCTACAACTACAGCACCAGTATTGTGTTTCTGAAGCAAATCCGTTTTTTAAAAATTTTAATACCTTTTTTTAGCGAAGATTTTTCCCCCAAGAAAATGCATTTTCTGCCATTTTCGGGTTCTGTCGGGACTCCTGACGACATTTTGAAACATTTCCTACAGCTGCAGCACCTGTATTGTGCTGCCGAAGTAAATACATTTTTTTGGATTTTTGCATAAGGGTACCTTACGAAATTTTAGCGAAAAAAAGTTTTTCAAAAATGTGCATTTTCTGCCATTTTCGGGTTCTGTCGGAACTCCTGATGACGTTTTGAGACATCTCCTACAACTACAGCACCAGTATTGTGTTTCTGAAGCAAATCCGTTTTTTTAAAATTTTAATACCTTTTTTTAGCGAAGATTTTTCACCCCAAAAATGCAGTTTCTGCCATTTTCGGGTTCTGTCGGGACTCCTGACGACATTTTGAAACATATCCTACAGCTGCAGCACCTGTATTGTGCTGCTGAAGTAAATACATTTTTTTGGATTTTTGCATAAGGGTCCCCCCTTACGAAATTTTAGCGAAAAAAAGTTTTTCAAAAATATGCATTTTCTGCCATTTTCGGGTTCTGTCGGGACTCCTGATGACGTTTTGAGACATTTCCTACAGCTGCAACACCTGTATTGTGCTGCCGAAGTAAATACATTTTTTTGGATTTTTGCATAAGGGTCCCCCCTTACGAAATTTTAGCGAAAAAAAAGTTTTTCAAAAGTGTGCATTTTCTGCCATTTTCGGGTTCTGTCGGAACTCCTGATGACGTTTTGAGACATCTCCTACAACTACAGCACCAGTATTGTGTTTCTGAAGCAAATCCGTTTTTTAAAAATTTTAATACCTTTTTTTAGCGAAGATTTTTCCCCAAAAAAATGCATTTTCTGCCATTTTCGGGTTCTGTCGGGACTCCTGACGACATTTTGAAACATACCCTACAGCTGCAGCACCTGTATTGTGCTGCTGAAGTAAATACATTTTTTTGGATTTTTGCATAAGGGTCCCCCCTTACGAAATTTTAGCGAAAAAAAGTTTTTCAAAAATATGCATTTTCTGCCATTTTCGGGTTCTGTCGGGACTCCTG
The DNA here is from genome assembly GCF_033978795.1 of Nerophis ophidion. NCBI lineage: Eukaryota > Metazoa > Chordata > Actinopteri > Syngnathiformes > Syngnathidae > Nerophis > Nerophis ophidion. The sequence continues at coordinate 1,066,219 of NC_084628.1, read as the reverse complement.
ATGACGTTTTGAGACATCTCCTACAACTACAGCACCAGTATTGTGTTTCTGAAGCAAATCCGTTTTTTAAAAATTTTAATACCTTTTTTAGCAAAGATTTTTCCCCAAAAATATGCATTTTCTGCCATTTCCCGGTTCTGTCGGGACTCCTGACGACATTTTGAAACATTTCCTACAGCTGCAACACCTGTATTGTGCTGCCGAAGTAAATACATTTTTTTGGATTTTTGCATAAGGGTCCCCCCTTACGAAATTTTAGCGAAAAAAAGTTATTCAAAAGTGTGCATTTTCTGCCATTTTCGGGTTCTGTCGGAACTCCTGATGACGTTTTGAGACATCTCCTACAACTACAGCACCAGTATTGTGTTTCTGAAGCAAATCCGTTTTTTAAAAATTTAAATACCTTTTTTTAGCGAAGATTTTTCCCCAAAAAAATGCATTTTCTGCCATTTTCGGGTTCTGTCGGGACTCCTGACGACATTTTGAAACATATCCTACAGCTGCAGCACCTGTATTGTGCTGCTGAAGTAAATACATTTTTTTGGATTTTTGCATAAGGGTCCCCCCTTACGAAATTTTAGCGAAAAAAAGTTTTTCAAAAATATGCATTTTCTGCTATTTTCGGGTTCTGTCGGGACTCCTGATGACGTTTTGAGACATCTCCTACAACTACAGCACCAGTATTGTGTTTCTGAAGCAAATCCGTTTTTTAAAAATTTTAATACCTTTTTTAGCAAAGATTTTCCCCAAAAATATGCATTTTCTGCCATTTTCGGGTTCTGTCGGGACTCCTGACGACATTTTGAAACATTTCCTACAGCTGCAGCACCTGTAGGAAATTTTAGCGAAAAAAAGTTTTTAAAAAATGTGCATTTTCTGCCATTTTCGGGTTCTGTCGGAACTCCTGATGACGTTTTGAGACATCTCCTACAACTACAGCACCAGTATTGTGTTTCTGAAGCAAATCCGTTTTTTAAAAATTTTAATACCTTTTTTTAGCGAAGATTTTTCCCCCAAAAAATGCATTTTCTGCCATTTTCGGGTTCTGTCGGGACTCCTGACGACATTTTGAAACATTTCTACAGCTGCAGCACCTGTATTGTGCTGCCGAAGTAAATACATTTTTTGGGATTTTTGCATAAGGGTCCCCCCTTACGAAATTTTTGCGAAAAAAAGTTTTTCAAAAATGTGCATTTTCTGCCATTTTCGGGTTCTGTCGGAACTCCTGATGACGTTTTGAGACATCTCCTACAACTACAGCACCAGTATTGTGTTTCTGAAGCAAATCCGTTTTTTAAAAATTTTAATACCTTTTTTTAGCGAAGATTTTTCCCCCAAAAAATGCATTTTCTGCCATTTTCGGGTTCTGTCGGGACTCCTGACGACATTTTGAAACATATCCTACAGCTGCAGCACCTGTATTGTGCTGCTGAAGTAAATACATTTTTTTGGATTTTTGCATAAGGGTCCCCCCTTACGAAATTTTAGCGAAAAAAAGTTTTTCAAAAATATGCATTTTCTGCCATTTTCGGGTTCTGTCGGGACTCCTGATGACGTTTTGAGACATCTCCTACAACTACAGCACCAGTATTGTGTTTCTGAAGCAAATCCGTTTTTTAAAAATTTTAATACCTTTTTTTAGCGAAGATTTTTCCCCCAAAAAATGCATTTTCTGCCATTTTCGGGTTCTGTCGGGACTCCTGACGACATTTTGAAACATTTCCTACAGCTGCAGCACCTGTATTGTGCTGCCGAAGTAAATAAATTTTTTTGGATTTTTGCATAAGGGTCCCCCCTTACGAAATTTTTGCGAAAAAAAGTTTTTCAAAAATGTGCATTTTCTGCCATTTTCGGGTTCTGTCGGAACTCCTGATAACGTTTTGAGACATCTCCTACAACTACAGCACCAGTATTGTGTTTCTGAAGCAAATCCGTTTTTTAAAAATTTTAATACCTTTTTTTAGCGAAGATTTTTCCCCCAAAAAATGCATTTTCTGCCATTTTCGGGTTCTGTCGGGACTCCTGACGACATTTTGAAACATATCCTACAGCTGCAGCACCTGTATTGTGCTGCCGAAGTAAATACATTTTTTTGGATTTTTGCATAAGGGTCCCCCCTTACGAAATTTTAGCGAAAAAAAGTTTTTCAAAAATGTGCATTTTCTGCCATTTTCGGGTTCTGTCGGAACTCCTGATGACGTTTTGAGACATCTCCTACAACTACAGCACCAGTATTGTGTTTCTGAAGCAAATCCGTTTTTTAAAAATTTTAATACCTTTTTTTAGCGAAGATTTTTCCCCCAAAAAACGCATTTTCTGCCATTTTCGGGTTCTGTCGGGACTCCTGACGACATTTTGAAACATTTCCTACAGCTGCAGCACCTGTATTGTGCTGCCGAAGTAAATACATTTTTTTGGATTTTTGCGAAATTTTAGCGAAAAAAAGTTTTTCAAAAATGTGCATTTTCTGCCATTTTCGGGTTCTGTCGGAACTCCTGATGACGTTTTGAGACATCTCCTACAACTACAGCACCAGTATTGTGTTTCTGAAGCAAATCCGTTTTTTAAAAATTTTAATACCTTTTTTTAGCGAAGATTTTTCCCCCCAAAAATGCATTTTCTGCCATTTTCGGGTTCTGTCGGGACTCCTGACGACATTTTGAAACATACCCTACAGCTGCAGCACCTGTATTGTGCTGCTGAAGTAAATACATTTTTTTGGATTTTTGCATAAGGGTCCCCCCTTACGAAATTTTAGCGAAAAAAAGTTTTTCAAAAATATGCATTTTCTGCCATTTTCGGGTTCTGTCGGGACTCCTGATGACGTTTTGAGACATCTCCTACAACTACAGCACCAGTATTGTGTTTCTGAAGCAAATCCGTTTTTTAAAAATTTTAATACCTTTTTTTAGCGAAGATTTTTCCCCAAAAAAATGCATTTTCTGCCATTTTCGGGTTCTGTCGGGACTCCTGACGACATTTTGAAACATACCCTACAGCTGCAGCACCTGTATTGTGCTGCTGAAGTAAATACATTTTTTTGGATTTTTGCATAAGGGTCCCCCCTTACGAAATTTTAGCGAAAAAAAGTTTTTCAAAAATATGCATTTTCTGCCATTTTCGGGTTCTGTCGGGACTCCTGATGACGTTTTGAGACATCTCCTACAACTACAGCACCAGTATTGTGTTTCTGAAGCAAATCCGTTTTTTAAAAATTTTAATACCTTTTTTAGCAAAGATTTTTCCCCAAAAATATGCATTTTCTGCCATTTCCCGGTTCTGTCGGGACTCCTGACGACATTTTGAAACATTTCCTACAGCTGCAACACCTGTATTGTGCTGCCGAAGTAAATACATTTTTTTGGATTTTTGCATAAGGGTCCCCCCTTACGAAATTTTAGCGAAAAAAAGTTATTCAAAAGTGTGCATTTTCTGCCATTTTCGGGTTCTGTCGGAACTCCTGATGACGTTTTGAGACATCTCCTACAACTACAGCACCAGTATTGTGTTTCTGAAGCAAATCCGTTTTTTAAAAATTTAAATACCTTTTTTTAGCGAAGATTTTTCCCCAAAAAAATGCATTTTCTGCCATTTTCGGGTTCTGTCGGGACTCCTGACGACATTTTGAAACATATCCTACAGCTGCAGCACCTGTATTGTGCTGCTGAAGTAAATACATTTTTTTGGATTTTTGCATAAGGGTCCCCCCTTACGAAATTTTAGCGAAAAAAAGTTTTTCAAAAATATGCATTTTCTGCTATTTTCGGGTTCTGTCGGGACTCCTGATGACGTTTTGAGACATCTCCTACAACTACAGCACCAGTATTGTGTTTCTGAAGCAAATCCGTTTTTTAAAAATTTTAATACCTTTTTTAGCAAAGATTTTCCCCAAAAATAGGCATTTTCTGCCATTTTCGGGTTCTGTCGGGACTCCTGACGACATTTTGAAACATTTCCTACAGCTGCAGCACCTGTAGGAAATTTTAGCGAAAAAAAGTTTTTAAAAAATGTGCATTTTCTGCCATTTTCGGGTTCTGTCGGAACTCCTGATGACGTTTTGAGACATCTCCTACAACTACAGCACCAGTATTGTGTTTCTGAAGCAAATCCGTTTTTTAAAAATTTTAATACCTTTTTTTAGCGAAGATTTTTCCCCCAAAAAATGCATTTTCTGCCATTTTCGGGTTCTGTCGGGACTCCTGACGACATTTTGAAACATTTCTACAGCTGCAGCACCTGTATTGTGCTGCCGAAGTAAATACATTTTTTGGGATTTTTGCATAAGGGTCCCCCCTTACGAAATTTTTGCGAAAAAAAGTTTTTCAAAAATGTGCATTTTCTGCCATTTTCGGGTTCTGTCGGAACTCCTGATGACGTTTTGAGACATCTCCTACAACTACAGCACCAGTATTGTGTTTCTGAAGCAAATCCGTTTTTTAAAAATTTTAATACCTTTTTTTAGCGAAGATTTTTCCCCCAAAAAATGCATTTTCTGCCATTTTCGGGTTCTGTCGGGACTCCTGACGACATTTTGAAACATATCCTACAGCTGCAGCACCTGTATTGTGCTGCTGAAGTAAATACATTTTTTTGGATTTTTGCATAAGGGTCCCCCCTTACGAAATTTTAGCGAAAAAAAGTTTTTCAAAAATATGCATTTTCTGCCATTTTCGGGTTCTGTCGGGACTCCTGATGACGTTTTGAGACATCTCCTACAACTACAGCACCAGTATTGTGTTTCTGAAGCAAATCCGTTTTTTAAAAATTTTAATACCTTTTTTTAGCGAAGATTTTTCCCCCCAAAAATGCATTTTCTGCCATTTTCGGGTTCTGTCGGGACTCCTGACGACATTTTGAAACATTTCCTACAGCTGCAGCACCTGTATTGTGCTGCCGAAGTAAATAAATTTTTTTGGATTTTTGCATAAGGGTCCCCCCTTACGAAATTTTTGCGAAAAAAAGTTTTTCAAAAATGTGCATTTTCTGCCATTTTCGGGTTCTGTCGGAACTCCTGATAACGTTTTGAGACATCTCCTACAACTACAGCACCAGTATTGTGTTTCTGAAGCAAATCCGTTTTTTAAAAATTTTAATACCTTTTTTTAGCGAAGATTTTTCCCCCAAAAAATGCATTTTCTGCCATTTTCGGGTTCTGTCGGGACTCCTGACGACATTTTGAAACATATCCTACAGCTGCAGCACCTGTATTGTGCTGCCGAAGTAAATACATTTTTTTGGATTTTTGCATAAGGGTCCCCCCTTACGAAATTTTAGCGAAAAAAAGTTTTTCAAAAATGTGCATTTTCTGCCATTTTCGGGTTCTGTCGGAACTCCTGATGACGTTTTGAGACATCTCCTACAACTACAGCACCAGTATTGTGTTTCTGAAGCAAATCCGTTTTTTAAAAATTTTAATACCTTTTTTTAGCGAAGATTTTTCCCCCAAAAAACGCATTTTCTGCCATTTTCGGGTTCTGTCGGGACTCCTGACGACATTTTGAAACATTTCCTACAGCTGCAGCACCTGTATTGTGCTGCCGAAGTAAATACATTTTTTTGGATTTTTGCGAAATTTTAGCGAAAAAAAGTTTTTCAAAAATGTGCATTTTCTGCCATTTTCGGGTTCTGTCGGAACTCCTGATGACGTTTTGAGACATCTCCTACAACTACAGCACCAGTATTGTGTTTCTGAAGCAAATCCGTTTTTTAAAAATTTTAATACCTTTTTTTAGCGAAGATTTTTCCCCCCAAAAATGCATTTTCTGCCATTTTCGGGTTCTGTCGGGACTCCTGACGACATTTTGAAACATACCCTACAGCTGCAGCACCTGTATTGTGCTGCTGAAGTAAATACATTTTTTTGGATTTTTGCATAAGGGTCCCCCCTTACGAAATTTTAGCGAAAAAAAGTTTTTCAAAAATATGCATTTTCTGCCATTTTCGGGTTCTGTCGGGACTCCTGATGACGTTTTGAGACATCTCCTACAACTACAGCACCAGTATTGTGTTTCTGAAGCAAATCCGTTTTTTTAAAATTTTAATACCTTTTTTAGCAAAGATTTTTCCCCAAAAATATGCATTTTCTGCCATTTCCCGGTTCTGTCGGGACTCCTGACGACATTTTGAAACATTTCCTACAGCTGCAACACCTGTATTGTGCTGCCGAAGTAAATACATTTTTTTGGATTTTTGCATAAGGGTCCCCCCTTACGAAATTTTAGCGAAAAAAAGTTTTTCAAAAGTGTGCATTTTCTGCCATTTTCGGGTTCTGTCGGAACTCCTGATGACGTTTTGAGACATCTCCTACAACTACAGCACCAGTATTGTGTTTCTGAAGCAAATCCGTTTTTTAAAAATTTTAATACCTTTTTTAGCAAAGATTTTCCCCAAAAATATGCATTTACTGCCATTTTCGGGTTCTGTCGGGACTCCTGACGACATTTTGAAACATTTCCTACAGCTGCAGCACCTGTAGGAAATTTTAGCGAAAAAAAGTTTTTCAAAAATGTGCATTTTCTGCCATTTTCGGGTTCTGTCGGAACTCCTGATGACGTTTTGAGACATCTCCTACAACTACAGCACCAGTATTGTGTTTCTGAAGCAAATCCGTTTTTTTAAAAATTTTAATACCTTTTTTTAGCGAAGATTTTTCCCCCAAAAAATGCATTTTCTGCCATTTTCGGGTTCTGTCGGGACTCCTGACGACATTTTGAAACATATCCTACAGCTGCAGCACCTGTATTGTGCTGCCGAAGTAAATACATTTTTTTGGATTTTTGCATAAGGGTCCCCCCTTACGAAATTTTAGCGAAAAAAAGTTTTTCAAAAATGTGCATTTTCTGCCATTTTCGGGTTCTGTCGGAACTCCTGATGACGTTTTGAGACATCTCCTACAACTACAGCACCAGTATTGTGTTTCTGAAGCAAATCCGTTTTTTAAAAATTTTAATACCTTTTTTTAGCGAAGATTTTTCCCCATAAAAATGCATTTTCTGCCATTTTCGGGTTCTGTCGGGACTCCTGACGACATTTTGAAACATATCCTACAGCTGCAGCACCTGTATTGTGCTGCTGAAGTAAATACATTTTTTTGGATTTTTGCATAAGGGTCCCCCCTTACGAAATTTTAGCGAAAAAAGGTTTTTCAAAAATATGCATTTTCTGCCATTTTCGGGTTCTGTCGGGACTCCTGATGACGTTTTGAGACATCTCCTACAACTACAGCACCAGTATTGTGTTTCTGAAGCAAATCCGTTTTTTAAAAATTTTAATACCTTTTTTAGCAAAGATTTTCCCCAAAAATATGCATTTTCTGCCATTTTCGGGTTCTGTCGGGACTCCTGACGACATTTTGAAACATTTCCTACAGCTGCAGCACCTGTATTGTGCTGCCGAAGTAAATACATTTTTTTGGATTTTTGCATAAGGGTCCCCCCTTAGGAAATTTTAGCGAAAAAAAGTTTTTCAAAAATGTGCATTTTCTGCCATTTTCGGGTTCTGTCGGAACTCCTGATGACGTTTTGAGACATCTCCTACAACTACAGCACCAGTATTGTGTTTCTGAAGCAAATCCGTTTTTTAAAAATTTTAATACCTTTTTTTAGCGAAGATTTTTCCCCCAAAAAATGCATTTTCTGCCATTTTCGGGTTCTGTCGGGACTCCTGACGACATTTTGAAACATTTCCTACAGCTGCAGCACCTGTATTGTGCTGCCGAAGTAAATACATTTTTTTGGATTTTTGCATAAGGGTCCCCCCTTACGAAATTTTTGCGAAAAAAAGTTTTTCAAAAATGTGCATTTTCTGCCATTTTCGGGTTCTGTCGGAACTCCTGATAACGTTTTGAGACATCTCCTACAACTACAGCACCAGTATTGTGTTTCTGAAGCAAATCCGTTTTTTAAAAATTTTAATACCTTTTTTTAGCGAAGATTTTTCCCCCAAAAAATGCATTTTCTGCCATTTTCGGGTTCTGTCGGGACTCCTGACGACATTTTGAAACATATCCTACAGCTGCAGCACCTGTATTGTGCTGCCGAAGTAAATACATTTTTTTGGATTTTTGCATAAGGGTCCCCCCTTACGAAATTTTAGCGAAAAAAAGTTTTTCAAAAATGTGCATTTTCTGCCATTTTCGGGTTCTGTCGGAACTCCTGATGACGTTTTGAGACATCTCCTACAACTACAGCACCAGTATTGTGTTTCTGAAGCAAATCTATTTTTTAAAAATTTTAATACCTTTTTTTAGCGAAGATTTTTCCCCAAAAAAATGCATTTTCTTCCATTTTCGGGTTCTGTCGGGACTCCGGACGACATTTTGAAACATATCCTACAGCTGCAGCACCTGTATTGTGCTGCTGAAGTAAATACATTTTTTTGGATTTTTGCATAAGGGTCCCCCCTTACGAAATTTTAGCGAAAAAAAGTTTTTCAAAAATGTGCATTTTCTGCCATTTTTGGGTTCTGTCTGAACTCCTGATGACGTTTTGAGACATCTCCTACAACTACAGCACCAGTATTGTGTTTCTCAAGCAAATCCGTTTATTAAAAATTTTAATACCTTTTTTAGCAAAGATTTTTCCCCAAAAATATGCATTTTCTGCCATTTCCGGGTTCTGTCGGGACTCCTGACGACATTTTGAAACATTTCCTACAGCTGCAACACCTGTATTGTGCTGCCGAAGTAAATACATGTTTTTGGATTTTTGCATAAGGGTCCCCCCTTACGAAATTTTAGCGAAAAAAAGTTTTTCAAAAATGTGCATTTTCTGCCATTTTCGGGTTCTGTCGGAACTCCTGATGACGTTTTGAGACATCTCCTACAACTACAGCACCAGTATTGTGTTTCTGAAGCAAATCTATTTTTTAAAAATTTTAATACCTTTTTTTAGCGAAGATTTTTCCCCAAAAAAATGCATTTTCTTCCATTTTCGGGTTCTGTCGGGACTCCTGACGACATTTTGAAACATATCCTACAGCTGCAGCACCTGTATTGTGCTGCTGAAGTAAATACATTTTTTTGGATTTTTGCATAAGGGTCCCCCCTTACGAAATTTTAGCGAAAAAAAGTTTTTCAAAAATATGCATTTTCTGCCATTTTCGGGTTCTGTCGGGACTCCTGATGACGTTTTGAGACATTTCCTACAGCTGCAACACCTGTATTGTGCTGCCGAAGTAAATACATTTTTTTGGATTTTTGCATAAGGGTCCCCCCTTACGAAATTTTAGCGAAAAAAAAGTTTTTCAAAAGTGTGCATTTTCTGCCATTTTCGGGTTCTGTCGGAACTCCTGATGACGTTTTGAGACATCTCCTACAACTACAGCACCAGTATTGTGTTTCTGAAGCAAATCCGTTTTTTAAAAATTTTAATACCTTTTTTTAGCGAAGATTTTTCCCCAAAAAAATGCATTTTCTGCCATTTTCGGGTTCTGTCGGGACTCCTGACGACATTTTGAAACATACCCTACAGCTGCAGCACCTGTATTGTGCTGCTGAAGTAAATACATTTTTTTGGATTTTTGCATAAGGGTCCCCCCTTACGAAATTTTAGCGAAAAAAAGTTTTTCAAAAATATGCATTTTCTGCCATTTTCAGGTTCTGTCGGGACTCCTGATGACGTTTTGAGACATCTCCTACAACTACAGCACCAGTATTGTGTTTCTGAAGCAAATCCGTTTTTTTAAAATTTTAATACCTTTTTTAGCAAAGATTTTTCCCCAAAAATATGCATTTTCTGCCATTTCCCGGTTCTGTCGGGACTCCTGACGACATTTTGAAACATTTCCTACAGCTGCAACACCTGTATTGTGCTGCCGAAGTAAATACATTTTTTTGGATTTTTGCATAAGGGTCCCCCCTTACGAAATTTTAGCGAAAAAAAGTTTTTCAAAAGTGTGCATTTTCTGCCATTTTCGGGTTCTGTCGGAACTCCTGATGACGTTTTGAGACATCTCCTACAACTACAGCACCAGTATTGTGTTTCTGAAGCAAATCCGTTTTTTAAAAATTTAAATACCTTTTTTTAGCGAAGATTTTTCCCCAAAAAAATGCATTTTCTGCCATTTTCGGGTTCTGCCGGGACTCCTGACGACATTTTGAAACATATCCTACAGCTGCAGCACCTGTATTGTGCTGCTGAAGTAAATACATTTTTTTGGATTTTTGCATAAGGGTCCCCCCTTACGAAATTTTAGCGAAAAAAAGTTTTTCAAAAATATGCATTTTCTGCTATTTTCGGGTTCTGTCGGGACTCCTGATGACGTTTTGAGACATCTCCTACAACTACAGCACCAGTATTGTGTTTCTGAAGCAAATCCGTTTTTTAAAAATTTTAATACCTTTTTTAGCAAAGATTTTCCCCAAAAATATGCATTTACTGCCATTTTCGGGTTCTGTCGGGACTCCTGACGACATTTTGAAACATTTCCTACAGCTGCAGCACCTGTAGGAAATTTTAGCGAAAAAAAGTTTTTCAAAAATGTGCATTTTCTGCCATTTTCGGGTTCTGTCGGAACTCCTGATGACGTTTTGAGACATCTCCTACAACTACAGCACCAGTATTGTGTTTCTGAAGCAAATCCGTTTTTTTAAAAATTTTAATACCTTTTTTTAGCGAAGATTTTTCCCCCAAAAAATGCATTTTCTGCCATTTTCGGGTTCTGTCGGGACTCCTGACGACATTTTGAAACATATCCTACAGCTGCAGCACCTGTATTGTGCTGCCGAAGTAAATACATTTTTTTGGATTTTTGCATAAGGGTCCCCCCTTACGAAATTTTAGCGAAAAAAAGTTTTTCAAAAATGTGCATTTTCTGCCATTTTCGGGTTCTGTCGGAACTCCTGATGACGTTTTGAGACATCTCCTACAACTACAGCACCAGTATTGTGTTTCTGAAGCAAATCCGTTTTTTAAAATTTTAATACCTTTTTTTAGCGAAGATTTTTCCCCATAAAAATGCATTTTCTGCCATTTTCGGGTTCTGTCGGGACTCCTGACGACATTTTGAAACATATCCTACAGCTGCAGCACCTGTATTGTGCTGCTGAAGTAAATACATTTTTTTGGATTTTTGCATAAGGGTCCCCCCTTACGAAATTTTAGCGAAAAAAGGTTTTTCAAAAATATGCATTTTCTGCCATTTTCGGGTTCTGTCGGGACTCCTGATGACGTTTTGAGACATCTCCTACAACTACAGCACCAGTATTGTGTTTCTGAAGCAAATCCGTTTTTTAAAAATTTTAATACCTTTTTTAGCAAAGATTTTCCCCAAAAATATGCATTTTCTGCCATTTTCGGGTTCTGTCGGGACTCCTGACGACATTTTGAAACATTTCCTACAGCTGCAGCACCTGTATTGTGCTGCCGAAGTAAATACATTTTTTTGGATTTTTGCATAAGGGTCCCCCCTTAGGAAATTTTAGCGAAAAAAAGTTTTTCAAAAATGTGCATTTTCTGCCATTTTCGGGTTCTGTCGGAACTCCTGATGACGTTTTGAGACATCTCCTACAACTACAGCACCAGTATTGTGTTTCTGAAGCAAATCCGTTTTTTAAAAATTTTAATACCTTTTTTTAGCGAAGATTTTTCCCCCAAAAAATGCATTTTCTGCCATTTTCGGGTTCTGTCGGGACTCCTGACGACATTTGAAACATTTCCTACAGCTGCAGCACCTGTATTGTGCTGCCGAAGTAAATGCATTTTTTTGGATTTTTGCATAAGGGTCCCCCCTTACGAAATTTTTGCGAAAAAAAGTTTTTCAAAAATGTGCATTTTCTGCCATTTTTCGGGTTCTGTCGGAACTCCTGATAACGTTTTGAGACATCTCCTACAACTACAGCACCAGTATTGTGTTTCTGAAGCAAATCCGTTTTTTAAAAATTTTAATACCTTTTTTTAGCGAAGATTTTTCCCCCAAAAAATGCATTTTCTGCCATTTTCGGGTTCTGTCGGGACTCCTGACGACATTTTGAAACATATCCTACAGCTGCAGCACCTGTATTGTGCTGCCGAAGTAAATACATTTTTTTGGATTTTTGCATAAGGGTCCCCCCTTACGAAATTTTAGCGAAAAAAAGTTTTTCAAAAATGTGCATTTTCTGCCATTTTCGGGTTCTGTCGGAACTCCTGATGACGTTTTGAGACATCTCCTACAACTACAGCACCAGTATTGTGTTTCTGAAGCAAATCCGTTTTTTAAAAATTTTAATACCTTTTTTTAGCGAAGATTTTTCCCCCAAAAAATGCATTTTCTGCCATTTTCGGGTTCTGTCGGGACTCCTGACGACATTTTGAAACATTTCCTACAGCTGCAGCACCTGTATTGTGCTGCCGAAGTAAATACATTTTTTTGGATTTTTGCATAAGGGTCCCCCCTTACGAAATTTTAGCGAAAAAAAGTTTTTCAAAAATATGCATTTTCTGCCATTTTCGGGTTCTGTCGGGACTCCTGATAACGTTTTGAGACATTTCCTACAGCTGCAACACCAGTATTGTGCTGCCGAAGTAAATACATTTTTTTGGATTTTTGCATAAGGGTCCCCCCTTACGAAATTTTAGCGAAAAAAAGTTTTTCAAAAGTGTGCATTTTCTGCCATTTTCGGGTTCTGTCGGAACTCCTGATGACGTTTTGAGACATCTCCTACAACTACAGCACCAGTATTGTGTTTCTGAAGCAAATCCGTTTTTTAAAAATTTTAATACCTTTTTTTAGCGAAGATTTTTCCCCCAAAAAATGCATTTTCTGCCATTTTCGGGTTCTGTCGGGACTCCTGACGACATTTTGAAACATATCCTACAGCTGCAGCACCTGTATTGTGCTGCTGAAGTAAATACCTTTTTTTGGATTTTTGCATAAGGGTCCCCCCTTACGAAATTTTAGCGAAAAAAAGTTTTTCAAAAATATGCATTTTCTGCCATTTTCGGGTTCTGTCGGGACTCCTGATGACGTTTTGAGACATCTCCTACAACTACAGCACCAGTATTGTGTTTCTGAAGCAAATCCGTTTTTTAAAAATTTTAATACCTTTTTTAGCAAAGATTTTCCCCAAAAATATGCATTTTCTGCCATTTTCGGGTTCTGTCGGGACTCCTGACGACATTTTGAAACATTTCCTACAGCTGCAGCACCTGTATTGTGCTGCTGAAGTAAATACATTTTTTTGGATTTTTGCATAAGGGTCCCCCCTTACGAAATTTTAGCGAAAAAAAGTTTTTCAAAAATGTGCATTTTCTGCCATTTTCGGGTTCTGTCGGAACTCCTGATGACGTTTTGAGACATCTCCTACAACTACAGCACCAGTATTGTGTTTCTGAAACAAATCTATTTTTTAAAAATTTTAATACCTTTTTTTAGCGAAGATTTTTCCCCAAAAAAATGCATTTTCTTCCATTTTCGGGTTCTGTCGGGACTCCGGACGACATTTTGAAACATATCCTACAGCTGCAGCACCTGTATTGTGCTGCTGAAGTAAATACATTTTTTTGGATTTTTGCATAAGGGTCCCCCCTTACGAAATTTTAGCGAAAAAAAGTTTTTCAAAAATGTGCATTTTCTGCCATTTTTGGGTTCTGTCTGAACTCCTGATGACGTTTTGAGACATCTCCTACAACTACAGCACCAGTATTGTGTTTCTCAAGCAAATCCGTTTATTAAAAATTTTAATACCTTTTTTAGCAAAGATTTTTCCCCAAAAATATGCATTTTCTGCCATTTCCGGGTTCTGTCGGGACTCCTGACGACATTTTGAAACATTTCCTACAGCTGCAACACCTGTATTGTGCTGCCGAAGTAAATACATGTTTTTGGATTTTTGCATAAGGGTCCCCCCTTACGAAATTTTAGCGAAAAAAAGTTTTTCAAAAATGTGCATTTTCTGCCATTTTCGGGTTCTGTCGGAACTCCTGATGACGTTTTGAGACATCTCCTACAACTACAGCACCAGTATTGTGTTTCTGAAGCAAATTCGTTTTTTAAAAATTTTAATACCTTTTTTTAGCGAAGATTTTTCCCCCAAAAAATGCATTTTCTGCCATTTTCGGGTTCTGTCGGGACTCCTGACGACATTTTGAAACATATCCTACAGCTGCAGCACCTGTAGTGTGCTGCTGAAGTAAATACATTTTTTGGGATTTTTGCATAAGGGTCCCCCCTTACGAAATTTTAGCGAAAAAAAGTTTTTCAAAAACATGCATTTTCTGCCATTTTCGGGTTCTGTCGGGACTCCTGATGACGTTTTGAGACATCTCCTACAACCACAGCACCAGTATTGTGTTTCTGAAGCAAATCCGTTTTTTAAAAATTTTAATACCTTTTTTAGCAAAGATTTTCCCCAAAAATATGCATTTTCTGCCATTTTCGGGTTCTGTCGGGACTCCTGACGCCATTTTGAAACATTTCCTACAGCTGCAGCACCTGTATTGTGCTGCCGAAGTAAATACATTTTTTTGGATTTTTGCATAAGGGTCCCCCCTTACGAAATTTTAGCGAAAAAAAGTTTTTCAAAAATGTGCATTTTCTGCCATTTTCGGGTTCTGTCGGAACTCCTGATGACGTTTTAAAACATCTCCTACAACTACAGCACCAGTATTGTGTTTCTGAAGCAAATCCGTTTTTTAAAAATTTTAATACCTTTTTAGCGAAAATTTTTCCCCCAAAAAATGCATTTTCTGCCATTTTCGGGTTCTGTCGGGACTCCTGACGACATTTTGAAACATTTCCTACAGCTGCAGCACCTGTATTGTGCTGCCGAAGTAAATACATTTTTTTGGATTTTTGCATAAGGGTCCCCCCTTACGAAATTTTAGCGAAAAAAAGTTTTTCAAAAATGTGCATTTTCTGCCATTTTCGGGTTCTGTCTGAACTCCTGATGACGTTTTGAGACATCTCCTACAACTACAGCACCAGTATTGTGTTTCTCAAGCAAATCCGTTTATGAAAAATTTTAATACCTTTTTTAGCAAAGATTTTTCCCCAAAAATATGCATTTTCTGCCATTTCCGGGTTCTGTCGGGACTCCTGACGACATTTTGAAACATTTCCTACAGCTGCAACACCTGTATTGTGCTGCCGAAGTAAATACATTTTTTTGGATTTTTGCATAAGGGTCCCCCCTTACGAAATTTTAGCGAAAAAAAGTTTTTCAAAAATGTGCATTTTCTGCCATTTTCGGGTTCTGTCGGAACTCCTGATGACGTTTTGAGACATCTCCTACAACTACAGCAACAGTATTGTGTTTCTGAAGCAAATCCGTTTTTTAAAAATTTTAATACCTTTTTTTAGCGAAGATTTTTCCCCCAAAAAATGCATTTTCTGCCATTTTCGGGTTCTGTCGGGACTCCTGACGACATTTTGAAACATTTCCTACAGCTGCAGCACCTGTATTGTGCTGCCGAAGTAAATACATTTTTTTGGATTTTTGCATAAGGGTCCCCCCTTACGAAATTTTAGCGAAAAAAAGTTTTTCAAAAGTGTGCATTTTCTGCCATTTTCGGGTTCTGTCGGAACTCCTGATGACGTTTTGAGACATCTCCTACAACTACAGCACCAGTATTGTGTTTCTGAAGCAAGTCCGTTTTTTAAAAATTTTAATACCTTTTTTTAGCGAAGATTTTTCCCCAAAAAAATGCATTTTCTGCCATTTTCGGGTTCTGTCGGGACTCCTGACGACATTTTGAAACATATCCTACAGCTGCAGCACCTGTATTGTGCTGCTGAAGTAAATACATTTTTTTGGATTTTTGCATAAGGGACCCCCCTTACGAAATTTTAGCGAAAAAAAGTTTTTCAAAAATATGCATTTTCTGCCATTTTCGGGTTCTGTCGGGACTCCTGATGACGTTTTGAGACATCTCCTACAACCACAGCACCAGTATTGTGTTTCTGAAGCAAATCCGTTTTTTAAAAATTTTAATACCTTTTTTAGCAAAGATTTTCCCCAAAAATATGCATTTTCTGCCATTTTCGGGTTCTGTCGGGACTCCTGACGACATTTTGAAACATTTCCTACAGCTGCAGCACCTGTATTGTGCTGCTGAAGTAAATACATTTTTTTGGATTTTTGCATAAGGGTCCCCCCTTACGAAATTTTAGCGAAAAAAAGTTTTTCAAAAATGTGCATTTTCTGCCATTTTCGGGTTCTGTCGGAACTCCTGATGACGTTTTGAGACATCTCCTACAATTACAGCACCAGTATTGTGTTTCTGAAGCAAATCTATTTTTTAAAAATTTTAATACCTTTTTTTAGCGAAGATTTTCCCCAAAAAAATGCATTTTCTTCCATTTTCGGGTTCTGTCGGGACTCCGGACGACATTTTGAAACATATCCTACAGCTGCAGCACCTGTATTGTGCTGCTGAAGTAAATACATTTTTTTGGATTTTTGCATAAGGGTCCCCCCTTACGAAATTTTAGCGAAAACAAGTTTTTCAAAAATATGCATTTTCTGCCATTTTCGGGTTCTGTCGGGACTCCTGATGACGTTTTGAGACATCTCCTACAACCACAGCACCAGTATTGTGTTTCTGAAGCAAATCCGTTTTTTAAAAATTTTAATACCTTTTTTAGCAAAGATTTTCCCCCAAAATATGCATTTTCTGCCATTTTCGGGTTCTGTCGGGACTCCTGACGCCATTTTGAAACATTTCCTACAGCTGCAGCACCTGTATTGTGCTGCCGAAGTAAATACATTTTTTTGGATTTTTGCATAAGGGTCCCCCCTTAGGAAATTTTAGCGAAAAAAAGTTTTTCAAAAATGTGCATTTTCTGCCATTTTCGGGTTCTGTCGGAACTCCTGATGACGTTTTGAGACATCTCCTACAACTACAGCACCAGTATTGTGTTTCTGAAGCAAATCCGTTTTTTAAAAATGTTAATACCTTTTTTTAGCGAAGATTTTTCCCCCAAAAAATGCATTTTCTGCCATTTTCGGGTTCTGTCGGGACTCCTGACGACATTTTGAAACATTTCCTACAGCTGCAGCACCTGTATTGTGCTGCCGAAGTAAATACATTTTTTTGGATTTTTGCATAAGGGTCCCCCCTTACGAAATTTTAGCGAAAAAAAGTTTTTCAAAAATGTGCATTTTCTGCCATTTTCGGGTTCTGTCGGAACTCCTGATGATGTTTTGAGACATCTCCTACAACTACAGCACCAGTATTGTGTTTCTGAAGCAAATCCGTTTTTTAAAAATTTTAATACCTTTTTTTAGCGAAGATTTTTCCCCCAAAAAATGCATTTTCTGCCATTTTCGGGTTCTGTCGGGACTCCTGACGACATTTTGAAACATATCCTACAGCTGCAGCACTTGTATTGTGCTGCTGAAGTAAATACATTTTTTTGGATTTTTGCATAAGGGTCCCCCCTTACGAAATTTTAGCGAAAAAAAGTTTTTCAAAAATGTGCATTTTCTGCCATTTTCGGGTTCTGTCGGAACTCCTGATGACGTTTTGAGACATCTCCTACAACTACAGCACCAGTATTGTGTTTCTGAAGCAAATCCGTTTTTTAAAAATTTTAATACCTTTTTTAGCAAAGATTTTCCCCAAAAATATGCATTTTCTGCCATTTTCGGGTTCTGTCGGGACTCCTGACGCCATTTTGAAACATTTCCTACAGCTGCAGCACCTGTATTGTGCTGCCGAAGTAAATACATTTTTTTGGATTTTTGCATAAGGGTCCCCCCTTACGAAATTTTTGCGAAAAAAAGTTTTTCGAAAATGTGCATTTTCTGCCATTTTCGGGTTCTGTCGGAACTCCTGATGACGTTTTGAGACATCTCCTACAACTACAGCACCAGTATTGTGTTTCTGAAGCAAATCCGTTTTTTAAAAATTTTAATACCTTTTTTTAGCGAAGATTTTTCCCCCCAAAAATGCATTTTCTGCCATTTTCGGGTTCTGTCGGGACTCCTGACGACATTTTGAAACATTTCCTACAGCTGCAGCACCTGTATTGTGCTGCCGAAGTAAATACATTTTTTTGGATTTTTGCATAAGGGTCCCCCCTTACGAAATTTTAGCGAAAAAAAGTTTTTCAAAAATATGCATTTTCTGCCATTTTCGGGTTCTGTCGGGACTCCTGATGACGTTTTGAGACATCTCCTACAACTACAGCACCAGTATTTTGTTTCTGAAGCAAATCCGTTTTTTAAAAATTTTAATACCTTTTTTTAGCGAAGATTTTTCCCCCCAAAAATGCATTTTCTGCCATTTTCGGGTTCTGTCGGGACTCCTGACGACATTTTGAAACATATCCTACAGCTGCAGCACCTGTATTGTGCTGCCGAAGTAAATACATTTTTTTGGATTTTTGCATAAGGGTCCCCCCTTACGAAATTTTAGCGAAAAAAAGTTTTTCAAAAATGTGCATTTTCTGCCATTTTCGGGTTCTGTCGGAACTCCTGATGACGTTTTGAGACATCTCCTACAACTACAGCACCAGTATTGTGTTTCTGAAGCAAATCCGTTTTTTAAAAATTTTAATAACTTTTTCAGCAAAGATTTTTCCCCAAAAATATGCATTTTCTGCCATTTCCGGGTTCTGTCGGGACTCCTGACGACATTTTGAAACATTTCCTAAAGCTGCAGCACCTGTATTGTGCTGCCGAAGTAAATACATTTTTTTGGATTTTTGCATAAGGGTCCCCGCTTGCGAAATTTTAGCAAAAAAAAGTTTTTAAAAAATGTGCATTTTCTGCCATTCTCGGGTTCTGTCGGAAGTCCTGATGACGTTTTGAGACATCTCCTACAACTACAGCACCAGTATTGTGTTTCTGAAGCAAATCCGTTTTTTAAAAATTTTAATACCTTTTTTAGCAAAGATTTTTCCCCAAAAATATGCATTTTCTGCCAGTTCCCGGTTCTGTCGGGACTCCTGACGACATTTTGAAACATTTCCTACAGCTGCAGCACCTGTATTGTGCTGCCGAAGTAAATACATTTTTTTTGATTTTTGCATAAGGGTCCCCCCTTACGAAATTTTAGCGAAAAAAAGTTTTTCAAAAGTGTGCATTTTCTGCCATTTTCGGGTTCTGTCGGAACTCCTGATGACGTTTTGAGACATCTCCTACAACTACAGCACCAGTATTGTGTTTCTGAAGCAAATCCGTTTTTTAAAAATTTTAATACCTTTTTTTAGCAAAGATTTTTCCCCATAAAAATGCATTTTCTGCCATTTTCGGGTTCTGTCGGGACTCCTGACGACATTTTGAAACATATCCTACAGCTGCAGCACCTGTATTGTGCTGCTGAAGTAAATACATTTTTTGGGATTTTTGCATAAGGGTCCCCCCTTACGAAATTTTAGCGAAAAAAAGTTTTTCAAAAATATGCATTTTCTGCCATTTTCGGGTTCTGTCGGGACTCCTGATGACGTTTTGAGACATCTCCTACAACTACAGCACCAGTATTATGTTTCTGAAGCAAATCCGTTTTTTAAAAATTTTAATACCTTTTTTAGCAAAGATTTTCCCCAAAAATATGCATTTTCTGCCATTTTCGGGTTCTGTCGGGACTCCTGACGACATTTTGAAACATTTCCTACAGCTGCAGCACCTGTATTGTGCTGCCGAAGTAAATACATTTTTTTGGATTTTTGCATAAGGGTCCCCCCTTAGGAAATTTTAGCGAAAAAAAGTTTTTCAAAAATGTGCATTTTCTGCCATTTTCGGGTTCTGTCGGAACTCCTGATGACGTTTTGAGACATCTCCTACAACTACAGCACCAGTATTGTGTTTCTGAAGCAAATCCGTTTTTTAAAAATTTTAATACCTTTTTTTAGCGAAGATTTTTCCCCCAAAAAATGGATTTTCTGCCATTTTCGGGTTCTGTCGGAACTCCTGACGACATTTTGAAACATTTCCTACAGCTGCAGCACCTGTATTGTGCTGCCGAAGTAAATACATTTTTTTGGATTTTTGCATAAGGGTCCCCCCTTACGAAATTTTAGCGAAAAAAAGTTTTTCAAAAATGTGCATTTTCTGCCATTTTCGGGTTCTGTCGGAACTCCTGATGACGTTTTGAGACATCTCCTACAACTACAGCACCAGTATTGTGTTTCTGAAGCAAATCCGTTTTTTAAAAATTTTAATACCTTTTTTTAGCGAAGATTTTTCCCCCAAAAAATTCATTTTCTGCCATTTTCGGGTTCTGTCGGGACTCCTGACGACATTTTGAAACATTTCCTACAGCTGCAGCACCTGTATTGTGCTGGCGAAGTAAATACATTTTTTTTGATTTTTGCATAAGGGTCCCCCCTTACGAAATTTTAGCGAAAAAAAGTTTTTCAAAAATGTGCATTTTCTGCCATTTTCGGGTTCTGTCGGAACTCCTGATGACGTTTTGAGACATCTCCTACAACTACAGCACCAGTATTGTGTTTCTGAAGCAAATCCGTTTTTTAAAAATTTTAATACCTTTTTTTAGCGAAGATTTTTCCCCCCAAAAATGCATTTTCTGCCATTTTCGGGTTCGGTCGGGACTCCTGACGACATTTTGAAACATTTCCTACAGCTGCAGCACCTGTATTGTGCTGCCGAAGTAAATACATTTTTTTGGATTTTTGCATAAGGGTCCCCCCTTACGAAATTTTTGCGAAAAAAAGTTTTTCAAAAATGTGCATTTTCTGCCATTTTCGGGTTCTGTCGGAACTCCTGATGACGTTTTGAGACATCTCCTACAACTACAGCACCAGTATTGTGTTTCTGAAGCAAATCCGTTTTTTTAAAATTTTAATACCTTTTTTTAGCGAAGATTTTTCCCCCAAAAAATGCATTTTCTGCCATTTTCGGGTTCTGTCGGGACTCCTGACGACATTTTGAAACATTTCCTACAGCTGCAGCACCTGTATTGTGCTGCCGAAGTAAATACATTTTTTTGGATTTTTGCATAAGGGTCCCCCCTTACGAAATTTTAGCGAAAAAAAGTTTTTCAAAAATGTGCTTTTTCTGCCATTTTCGGGTTCTGTCGGAACTCCTGATGACGTTTTGAGACATCTCCTACAACTACAGCACCAGTATTGTGTTTCTGAAGCAAATCCGTTTTTTAAAAATTTTAATACCTTTTTTTAGCGAAGATTTTTCCCCCAAAAAATGCATTTTCTGCCATTTTCGGGTTCTGTCGGGACTCCTGACGACATTTTGAAACATTTCCTACAGCTGCAGCACCTGTATTGTGCTGCCGAAGTAAATACATTTTTTTGGATTTTTGCATAAGGGTCCCCCCTTACGAAATTTTTGCGAGAATAAAGTTTTTCAAAAATGTGCATTTTCTGCCATTTTTGGGTTCTGTCGGAACTCCTGATGACGTTTTGAGACATCTCCTACAACTACAGCACCAGTATTGTGTTTCTGAAGCAAATCCGTTTTTTAAAAATTTTAATACCTTTTTTTAGCGAAGATTTTTCCCCCAAAAAATGCATTTTCTGCCATTTTCGGGTTCTGTCGGGACTCCTGACGACATTTTGAAACATATCCTACAGCTGCAGCACCTGTATTGTGCTGCCGAAGTAAATACATGTTTTTGGATTTTTGCATAAGGGTCCCCCCTTACGAAATTTTAGCGAAAAAAAGTTTTTCAAAAATGTGCATTTTCTGCCATTTTCGGGTTCTGTCGGAACTCCTGATGACGTTTTGAGACATCTCCTACAACTACAGCACCAGTATTGTGTTTCTGAAGCAAATCCGTTTTTTAAAAATTTTAATACCTTTTTTTAGCGAAGATTTTTCCCCCAAAAAATGCATTTTCTGCCATTTTCGGGTTCTGTCGGGACTCCTGACGACATTTTGAAACATTTCCTACAGCTGCAGCACCTGTATTGTGCTGCCGAAGTAAATACATTTTTTTGGATTTTTGCATAAGGGTCCCCCCTTACGAAATTTTAGCGAAAAAAAGTTTTTCAAAAATGTGCATTTTCTGCCATTTTCGGGTTCTGTCGGAACTCCTGATGACGTTTTGAGACATCTCCTACAACTACAGCACCAGTATTGTGTTTCTGAAGCAAATCCGTTTTTTAAAAATTTTAATACCTTTTTTTAGCGAAGATTTTTCCCCAAAAAAATGCATTTTCTGCCATTTTCGGTTTCTGTCGGGACTCCTGACGACATTTTGAAACATATCCTACAGCTGCAGCACCTGTATTGTGCTGCCGAAGTAAATACATTTTTTTGGATTTTTGCATAAGGGTCCCCCCTTACGAAATTTTAGCGAAAAAAAGTTTTTCAAAAATGTGCATTTTCTGCCATTTTCGGGTTCTGTCGGAACTCCTGATGACGTTTTGAGACATCTCCTACAACTACAGCACCAGTATTGTGTTTCTGAAGCAAATCCGTTTTTTTAAAATTTTAATACCTTTTTTTAGCGAAGATTTTTCCCCCAAAAAATGCATTTTCTGCCATTTTCGGTTTCTGTCGGGACTCCTGACGACATTTTGAAACATATCCTACAGCTGCAGCACCTGTATTGTGCTGCCGAAGTAAATACATTTTTTTGGATTTTTGCATAAGGGTCCCCCCTTACGAAATTTTAGCGAAAAAAAGTTTTTCAAAAATGTGCATTTTCTGCCATTTTCGGGTTCTGTCGGAACTCCTGATGACGTTTTGAGACATCTCCTACAACTACAGCACCAGTATTGTGTTTCTGAAGCAAATCCGTTTTTTTAAAATTTTAATACCTTTTTTTAGCGAAGATTTTTCCCCAAAAAAATGCATTTTCTGCCATTTTCGGGTTCTGTCGGGACTCCTGACGACATTTTGAAACATTTCCTACAGCTGCAGCACCTGTATTGTGCTGCCGAAGTAAATACATTTTTTTGGATTTTTGCATAAGGGTCCCCCCTTACGAAATTTTAGCGAAAAAAAGTTTTTCAAAAATGTGCTTTTTCTGCCATTTTCGGGTTCTGTCGGAACTCCTGATGACGTTTTGAGACATCTCCTACAACTACAGCACCAGTATTGTGTTTCTGAAGCAAATCCGTTTTTTAAAAATTTTAATACCTTTTTTTAGCGAAGATTTTTCCCCAAAAAATGCATTTTCTGCCATTTTCGGGTTCTGTCGGGACTCCTGACGACATTTTGAAACATTTCCTACAGCTGCAGCACCTGTATTGTGCTGCCGAAGTAAATACATTTTTTTGGATTTTTGCATAAGGGTCCCCCCTTACGAAATTTTTGCGAGAATAAAGTTTTTCAAAAATGTGCATTTTCTGCCATTTTTGGGTTCTGTCGGAACTCCTGATGACGTTTTGAGACATCTCCTACAACTACAGCACCAGTATTGTGTTTCTGAAGCAAATCCGTTTTTTAAAAATTTTAATACCTTTTTTTAGCGAAGATTTTTCCCCCAAAAAATGCATTTTCTGCCATTTTCGGGTTCTGTCGGGACTCCTGACGACATTTTGAAACATATCCTACAGCTGCAGCACCTGTATTGTGCTGCCGAAGTAAATACATTTTTTTGGATTTTTGCATAAGGGTCCCCCCTTACGAAATTTTAGCGAAAAAAAGTTTTTCAAAAATGTGCATTTTCTGCCATTTTCGGGTTCTGTCGGAACTCCTGATGACGTTTTGAGACATCTCCTACAACTACAGCACCAGTATTGTGTTTCTGAAGCAAAATCCGTTTTTTTAAAATTTTAATACCTTTTTTTAGCGAAGATTTTTCCCCCAAAAAATGCATTTTCTGCCATTTTCGGTTTCTGTCGGGACTCCTGACGACATTTTGAAACATATCCTACAGCTGCAGCACCTGTATTGTGCTGCCGAAGTAAATACATTTTTTTGGATTTTTGCATAAGGGTCCCCCCTTACGAAATTTTAGCGAAAAAAAGTTTTTCAAAAATGTGCATTTTCTGCCATTTTCGGGTTCTGTCGGAACTCCTGATGACGTTTGAGACATCTCCCTACAACTACAGCACCAGTATTGTGTTTCTGAAGCAAATCCGTTTTTTAAAAATTTTAATACCTTTTTTTAGCGAAGATTTTTCCCCAAAAAAATGCATTTTCTGCCATTTTCGGGTTCTGTCGGGACTCCTGACGACATTTTGAAACATTTCCTACAGCTGCAGCACCTGTATTGTGCTGCCGAAGTAAATACATTTTTTTGGATTTTTGCATAAGGGTCCCCCCTTACGAAATTTTAGCGAGAAAAAGTTTTTCAAAATGTGCATTTTCTGCCATTTTCGGGTTCTGTCGGAACTCCTGATGACGTTTTGAGACATCTCCTACAACTACAGCACCAGTATTGTGTTTCTGAAGCAAATCCGTTTTTTAAAAATTTTAATACCTTTTTTTAGCGAAGATTTTTCCCCCCAAAAATGCATTTTCTGCCATTTTCGGGTTCTGTCGGGACTCCTGACGACATTTTGAAACATTTCCTACAGCTGCAGCACCTGTATTGTGCTGCCGAAGTAAATACATTTTTTTGGATTTTTGCATAAGGGTCCCCCCTTACGAAATTTTTGCGAAAAAAAGTTTTTCAAAAATGTGCATTTTCTGCCATTTTCGGGTTCTGTCGGAACTCCTGATGACGTTTTGAGACATCTCCTACAACTACAGCACCAGTATTGTGTTTCTGAAGCAAATCCGTTTTTTTAAAATTTTAATACCTTTTTTTAGCGAAGATTTTTCCCCCAAAAAATGCATTTTCTGCCATTTTCGGGTTCTGTCGGGACTCCTGACGACATTTTGAAACATTTCCTACAGCTGCAGCACCTGTATTGTGCTGCCGAAGTAAATACATTTTTTTGGATTTTTGCATAAGGGTCCCCCCTTACGAAATTTTAGCGAAAAAAAGTTTTTCAAAAATGTGCTTTTTCTGCCATTTTCGGGTTCTGTCGGAACTCCTGATGACGTTTTGAGACATCTCCTACAACTACAGCACCAGTATTGTGTTTCTGAAGCAAATCCGTTTTTTAAAAATTTTAATACCTTTTTTTAGCGAAGATTTTTCCCCCAAAAAATGCATTTTCTGCCATTTTCGGGTTCTGTCGGGACTCCTGACGACATTTTGAAACATTTCCTACAGCTGCAGCACCTGTATTGTGCTGCCGAAGTAAATACATTTTTTTGGATTTTTGCATAAGGGTCCCCCCTTACGAAATTTTTGCGAGAATAAAGTTTTCAAAAATGTGCATTTTCTGCCATTTTTGGGTTCTGTCGGAACTCCTGATGACGTTTTGAGACATCTCCTACAACTACAGCACCAGTATTGTGTTTCTGAAGCAAATCCGTTTTTTAAAAATTTTAATACCTTTTTTTAGCGAAGATTTTTCCCCCAAAAAATGCATTTTCTGCCATTTTCGGGTTCTGTCGGGACTCCTGACGACATTTTGAAACATATCCTACAGCTGCAGCACCTGTATTGTGCTGCCGAAGTAAATACATGTTTTTGGATTTTTGCATAAGGGTCCCCCCTTACGAAATTTTAGCGAAAAAAAGTTTTTCAAAAATGTGCATTTTCTGCCATTTTCGGGTTCTGTCGGAACTCCTGATGACGTTTTGAGACATCTCCTACAACTACAGCACCAGTATTGTGTTTCTGAAGCAAATCCGTTTTTTAAAAATTTTAATACCTTTTTTTAGCGAAGATTTTTCCCCCAAAAAATGCATTTTCTGCCATTTTCGGGTTCTGTCGGGACTCCTGACGACATTTTGAAACATTTCCTACAGCTGCAGCACCTGTATTGTGCTGCCGAAGTAAATACATTTTTTTGGATTTTTGCATAAGGGTCCCCCCTTACGAAATTTTAGCGAAAAAAAGTTTTTCAAAAATGTGCATTTTCTGCCATTTTCGGGTTCTGTCGGAACTCCTGATGACGTTTTGAGACATCTCCTACAACTACAGCACCAGTATTGTGTTTCTGAAGCAAATCCGTTTTTTAAAAATTTTAATACCTTTTTTTAGCGAAGATTTTTCCCCCAAAAAATGCATTTTCTGCCATTTTCGGGTTCTGTCGGGACTCCTGACGACATTTTGAAACATTTCCTACAGCTGCAGCACCTGTATTGTGCTGCCGAAGTAAATACATTTTTTTGGATTTTTGCATAAGGGTCCCCCTTACGAAATTTTAGCGAAAAAAAGTTTTTAAAAATGTGCATTTTCTGCCATTTTCGGGTTCTGTCGGAACTCCTGATGACGTTTTGAGACATCTCCTACAACTACAGCACCAGTATTGTGTTTCTGAAGCAAATCCGTTTTTTAAAAATTTTAATACCTTTTTTAGCAAAGATTTTCCCCAAAAATATGCATTTTCTGCCATTTTCGGGTTCTGTCGGGACTCCTGACGCCATTTTGAAACATTTCCTACAGCTGCAGCACCTGTATTGTGCTGCCGAAGTAAATACATTTTTTTGGATTTTTGCATAAGGGTCCCCCCTTACGAAATTTTAGCGAAAAAAAGTTTTTCAAAAATGTGCATTTTCTGCCATTTTTCGGGTTCTGTCGGAACTCCTGATGACGTTTTGAGACATCTCCTACAACTACAGCACCAGTATTGTGTTTCTGAAGCAAATCCGTTTTTTTAAAATTTTAATACCTTTTTTTAGCGAAGATTTTTCCCCCAAAAAATGCATTTTCTGCCATTTTGGGTTTCTGTCGGGACTCCTGACGACATTTTGAAACATATCCTACAGCTGCAGCACCTGTATTGTGCTGCCGAAGTAAATACATTTTTTTGGATTTTTGCATAAGGGTCCCCCCTTACGAAATTTTAGCGAAAAAAAGTTTTTCAAAAATGTGCATTTTCTGCCATTTTCGGGTTCTGTCGGAACTCCTGATGACGTTTTGAGACATCTCCTACAACTACAGCACCAGTATTGTGTTTCTGAAGCAAATCCGTTTTTTTAAAATTTTAATACCTTTTTTTAGCGAAGATTTTTCCCCAAAAAAATGCATTTTCTGCCATTTTCGGGTTCTGTCGGGACTCCTGACGACATTTTGAAACATTTCCTACAGCTGCAGCACCTGTATTGTGCTGCCGAAGTAAATACATTTTTTTGGATTTTTGCATAAGGGTCCCCCCTTACGAAATTTTAGCGAAAAAAAGTTTTTCAAAAATGTGCTTTTTCTGCCATTTTCGGGTTCTGTCGGAACTCCTGATGACGTTTTGAGACATCTCCTACAACTACAGCACCAGTATTGTGTTTCTGAAGCAAATCCGTTTTTTAAAAATTTTAATACCTTTTTTTAGCGAAGATTTTTCCCCCAAAAAATGCATCTTCTGCCATTTTCGGGTTCTGTCGGGACTCCTGACGACATTTTGAAACATTTCCTACAGCTGCAGCACCTGTATTGTGCTGCCGAAGTAAATACATTTTTTTGGATTTTTGCATAAGGGTCCCCCCTTACGAAATTTTTGCGAGAATAAAGTTTTTCAAAAATGTGCATTTTCTGCCATTTTTGGGTTCTGTCGGAACTCCTGATGACGTTTTGAGACATCTCCTACAACTACAGCACCAGTATTGTGTTTCTGAAGCAAATCCGTTTTTTAAAAATTTTAATACCTTTTTTAGCGAAGATTTTTCCCCCAAAAAATGCATTTTCTGCCATTTTCGGGTTCTGTCGGGACTCCTGACGACATTTTGAAACATATCCTACAGCTGCAGCACCTGTATTGTGCTGCCGAAGTAAATACATTTTTTTGGATTTTTGCATAAGGGTCCCCCCTTACGAAATTTTAGCGAAAAAAAGTTTTTCAAAAATGTGCATTTTCTGCCATTTTCGGGTTCTGTCGGAACTCCTGATGACATTTTGAGACATCTCCTACAACTACAGCACCAGTATTGTGTTTCTGAAGCAAATCCGTTTTTTAAAATTTTAATACCTTTTTTTAGCGAAGATTTTTCCCCCAAAAAATGCATTTTCTGCCATTTTCGGTTTCTGTCGGGACTCCTGACGACATTTTGAAACATATCCTACAGCTGCAGCACCTGTATTGTGCTGCCGAAGTAAATACATTTTTTTGGATTTTTGCATAAGGGTCCCCCCTTACGAAATTTTAGCGAAAAAAAGTTTTTCAAAAATGTGCATTTTCTGCCATTTTCGGGTTCTGTCGGAACTCCTGATGACGTTTTGAGACATCTCCTACAACTACAGCACCAGTATTGTGTTTCTGAAGCAAATCCGTTTTTTAAAAATTTTAATACCTTTTTTTAGCGAAGATTTTTCCCCAAAAAAATGCATTTTCTGCCATTTTCGGGTTCTGTCGGGACTCCTGACGACATTTTGAAACATTTCCTACAGCTGCAGCACCTGTATTGTGCTGCCGAAGTAAATACATTTTTTTGGATTTTTGCATAAGGGTCCCCCCTTACGAAATTTTTGCGAAAATAAAGTTTTTCAAAAATGTGCATTTTCTGCCATTTTTGGGTTCTGTCGGAACTCCTGATGACGTTTTGAGACATCTCCTACAACTACAGCACCAGTATTGTGTTTCTGAAGCAAATCCGTTTTTTAAAAATTTTAATACCTTTTTTAGCAAAGATTTTTCCCCAAAAATATGCATTTTCTGCCATTTCCCGGTTCTGTCGGAACTCCTGATGACGTTTTGAGACATCTCCTATAACTACAGCACCAGTATTGTGTTTCTGAAGCAAATCCGTTTTTTAAAAATTTTAATACCTTTTTTTAGCGAAGATTTTTCCCCCAAAAAATGCATTTTCTGCCATTTTCGGGTTCTGTCGGGACTCCTGACGACATTTTGAAACATTTCCTACAGCTGCAGCACCTGTATTGTGCTGCCGAAGTAAATACATTTTTTTGGATTTTTGCATAAGGGTCCCCCCTTACGAAATTTTTGCGAGAATAAAGTTTTTCAAAAATGTGCATTTTCTGCCATTTTCGGGTTCTGTCCGAACTCCTGATGACGTTTTGAGACATCTCCTACAACTACAGCACCAGTATTGTGTTTCTGAAGCAAATCCGTTTTTTAAAAATTTTAATACCTTTTTTTAGCGAAGATTTTTCCCCCAAAAAATGCATTTTCTGCCATTTTCGGTTTCTGTCGGGACTCCTGACGACATTTTGAAACATATCCTACAGCTGCAGCACCTGTATTGTGCTGCCGAAGTAAATACATTTTTTTGGATTTTTGCATAAGGGTCCCCCCTTACGAAATTTTAGCGAAAAAAAGTTTTTCAAAAATGTGCATTTTCTGCCATTTTCGGGTTCTGTCGGAACTCCTGATGACGTTTTGAGACATCTCCTACAACTACAGCACCAGTATTGTGTTTCTGAAGCAAATCCGTTTTTTTAAAATTTTAATACCTTTTTTTAGCGAAGATTTTTCCCCCAAAAAATGCATTTTCTGCCATTTTCGGTTTCTGTCGGGACTCCTGACGACATTTTGAAACATATCCTACAGCTGCAGCACCTGTATTGTGCTGCCGAAGTAAATACATTTTTTTGGATTTTTGCATAAGGGTCCCCCCTTACGAAATTTTAGCGAAAAAAAGTTTTTCAAAAATGTGCATTTTCTGCCATTTTCGGGTTCTGTCGGAACTCCTGATGACGTTTTGAGACATCTCCTACAACTACAGCACCAGTATTGTGTTTCTGAAGCAAATCCGTTTTTTAAAAATTTTAATACCTTTTTTTAGCGAAGATTTTTCCCCAAAAAAATGCATTTTCTGCCATTTTCGGGTTCTGTCGGGACTCCTGACGACATTTTGAAACATTTCCTACAGCTGCAGTACCTGTATTGTGCTGCCGAAGTAAATACATTTTTTTGGATTTTTGCATAAGGGTCCCCCCTTACGAAATTTTTGCGAAAATAAAGTTTTTCAAAAATGTGCATTTTCTGCCATTTTTGGGTTCTGTCGGAACTCCTGATGACGTTTTGAGACATCTCCTACAACTACAGCACCAGTATTGTGTTTCTGAAGCAAATCCGTTTTTTAAAAATTTTAATACCTTTTTTAGCAAAGATTTTTCCCCAAAAATATGCATTTTCTGCCATTTCCCGGTTCTGTCGGAACTCCTGATGACGTTTTGAGACATCTCCTACAACTACAGCACCAGTATTGTGTTTCTGAAGCAAATCCGTTTTTTTAAAATTTTAATACCTTTTTTTAGCGAAGATTTTTCCCCCAAAAAATGCATTTTCTGCCATTTTCGGGTTCTGTCGGGACTCCTGACGACATTTTGAAACATTTCCTACAGCTGCAGCACCTGTATTGTACTGCCGAAGTAAATACATTTTTTTGGATTTTTGCATAAGGGTCCCCCCTTACGAAATTTTAGCGAAAAAAAGTTTTTCAAAAATGTGCATTTTCTGCCATTTTCGGGTTCTGTCGGAACTCCTGATGACGTTTTGAGACATCTCCTACAACTATAGCACCAGTATTGTGTTTCTGAAGCAAATCCGTTTTTTAAAAATTTTAATACCTTTTTTTAGCGAAGATTTTTCCCCAAAAAAATGCATTTTCTGCCATTTTCGGTTTCTGTCGGGACTCCTGACGACATTTTGAAACATATCCTACAGCTGCAGCACCTGTATTGTGCTGCCGAAGTAAATACATTTTTTTGGATTTTTGCATAAGGGTCCCCCCTTACGAAATTTTAGCGAAAAAAAGTTTTTCAAAAATGTGCATTTTCTGCCATTTTCGGGTTCTGTCGGAACTCCTGATGACGTTTTGAGACATCTCCTACAACTATAGCACCAGTATTGTGTTTCTGAAGCAAATCCGTTTTTTAAAAATTTTAATACCTTTTTTTAGCGAAGATTTTTCCCCAAAAAAATGCATTTTCTGCCATTTTCGGTTTCTGTCGGGACTCCTGACGACATTTTGAAACATATCCTACAGCTGCAGCACCTGTATTGTGCTGCCGAAGTAAATACATTTTTTTGGATTTTTGCATAAGGGTCCCCCCTTACGAAATTTTAGCGAAAAAAAGTTTTTCAAAAATGTGCATTTTCTGCCATTTTCGGGTTCTGTCGGAACTCCTGATGACGTTTTGAGACATCTCCTACAACTACAGCACCAGTATTGTGTTTCTGAAGCAAATCCGTTTTTTTAAAATTTTAATACCTTTTTTTTGCGAAGATTTTTCCCCCAAAAAATGCATTTTCTGCCATTTTCGGTTTCTGTCGGGACTCCTGACGACATTTTGAAACATATCCTACAGCTGCAGCACCTGTATTGTGCTGCCGAAGTAAATACATTTTTTTGGATTTTTGCATAAGGGTCCCCCCTTACGAAATTTTAGCGAAAAAAAGTTTTTCAAAAATGTGCATTTTCTGCCATTTTCGGGTTCTGTCGGAACTCCTGATGACGTTTTGAGACATCTCCTACAACTACAGCACCAGTATTGTGTTTCTGAAGCAAATCCGTTTTTTAAAAATTTTAATACCTTTTTTTAGCGAAGATTTTTCCCCAAAAAAATGCATTTTCTGCCATTTTCGGGTTCTGTCGGGACTCCTGACGACATTTTGAAACATTTCCTACAGCTGCAGCACCTGTATTGTGCTGCCGAAGTAAATACATTTTTTTGGATTTTTGCATAAGGGTCCCCCCTTACGAAATTTTAGCGAAAAAAAGTTTTTCAAAAATGTGCATTTTCTGCCATTTTCGGGTTCTGTCGGAACTCCTGATGACGTTTTGAGACATCTCCTACAACTACAGCACCAGTATTGTGTTTCTGAAGCAAATCCGTTTTTTAAAAATTTTAATACCTTTTTTTAGCGAAGATTTTTCCCCAAAAAAATGCATTTTCTGCCATTTTCGGGTTCTGTCGGGACTCCTGACGACATTTTGAAACATTTCCTACAGCTGCAGCACCTGTATTGTGCTGCCGAAGTAAATAAATTTTTTTGGATTTTTGCATAAGGGTCCCCCCTTACGAAATTTTTGCGAAAATAAAGTTTTTCAAAAATGTGCATTTTCTGCCATTTTTGGGTTCTGTCGGAACTCCTGATGATGTTTTGAGACATCTCCTACAACTACAGCACCAGTATTGTGTTTCTGAAGCAAATCCGTTTTTTAAAAATTTTAATACCTTTTTTAGCAAAGATTTTTCCCCAAAAATATGCATTTTCTGCCATTTCCCGGTTCTGTCGGAACTCCTGATGACGTTTTGAGACATCTCCTACAACTACAGCACCAGTATTGTGTTTCTGAAGCAAATCCGTTTTTTAAAAATTTTAATACCTTTTTTTAGCGAAGATTTTTCCCCCAAAAAATGCATTTTCTGCCATTTTCGGGTTCTGTCGGGACTCCTGACGACATTTTGAAACATATCCTACAGCTGCAGCACCTGTATTGTGCTGCCGAAGTAAATACATTTTTTTGGATTTTTGCATAAGGGTCCCCCGTTACGAAATTTTAGCGAAAAAAAGTTTTTCAAAAATGTGCATTTTCTGCCATTTTCGGGTTCTGTCGGAACTCCTGATGACGTTTTGAGACATCTCCTACAACTACAGCACCAGTATTGTGTTTCTGAAGCAAATCCGTTTTTTTAAAATTTTAATACCTTTTTTTAGCGAAGATTTTTCCCCCAAAAAATGCATTTTCTGCCATTTTCGGTTTCTGTCGGGACTCCTGACGACATTTTGAAACATATCCTACAGCTGCAGCACCTGTATTGTGCTGCCGAAGTAAATACATTTTTTTGGATTTTTGCATAAGGGTCCCTCCCCCTTACGAAATTTTAGCGAAAAAAAGTTTTTCAAAAATGTGCATTTTCTGCCATTTTCGGGTTCTGTCGGAACTCCTGATGACGTTTTGAGACATCTCCTACAACTACAGCACCAGTATTGTGTTTCT
The DNA here is from genome assembly GCF_033978795.1 of Nerophis ophidion. Lineage (NCBI taxonomy): Eukaryota > Metazoa > Chordata > Actinopteri > Syngnathiformes > Syngnathidae > Nerophis > Nerophis ophidion. The sequence continues at coordinate 1,033,467 of NC_084628.1, read as the reverse complement.
GAAGCAAATCCGTTTTTTAAAAATTTTAATACCTTTTTTTAGCGAAGATTTTTCCCCAAAAAAATGCATTTTCTGCCATTTTCGGGTTCTGTCGGGACTCCTGACGACATTTTGAAACATTTCCTACAGCTGCAGCACCTGTATTGTGCTGCCGAAGTAAATACATTTTTTTGGATTTTTGCATAAGGGTCCCCCCTTACGAAATTTTAGCGAAAAAAAGTTTTTCAAAAATGTGCATTTTCTGCCATTTTCGGGTTCTGTCGGAACTCCTGATGACGTTTTGAGACATCTCCTACAACTACAGCACCAGTATTGTGTTTCTGAAGCAAATCCGTTTTTTAAAAATTTTAATACCTTTTTTTAGCGAAGATTTTTCCCCCCAAAAATGCATTTTCTGCCATTTTCGGGTTCTGTCGGGACTCCTGACGACATTTTGAAACATTTCCTACAGCTGCAGCACCTGTATTGTGCTGCCGAAGTAAATACATTTTTTTGGATTTTTGCATAAGGGTCCCCCCTTACGAAATTTTTGCGAAAAAAAGTTTTTCAAAAATGTGCATTTTCTGCCATTTTCGGGTTCTGTCGGAACTCCTGATGACGTTTTGAGACATCTCCTACAACTACAGCACCAGTATTGTGTTTCTGAAGCAAATCCGTTTTTTTTAAATTTTAATACCTTTTTTTAGCGAAGATTTTTCCCCCAAAAAATGCATTTTCTGCCATTTTCGGGTTCTGTCGGGACTCCTGACGACATTTTGAAACATTTCCTACAGCTGCAGCACCTGTATTGTGCTGCCGAAGTAAATACATTTTTTTGGATTTTTGCATAAGGGTCCCCCCTTACGAAATTTTAGCGAAAAAAAGTTTTTCAAAAATGTGCTTTTTCTGCCATTTTCGGGTTCTGTCGGAACTCCTGATGACGTTTTGAGACATCTCCTACAACTACAGCACCAGTATTGTGTTTCTGAAGCAAATCCGTTTTTTAAAAATTTTAATACCTTTTTTTAGCGAAGATTTTTCCCCCAAAAAATGCATTTTCTGCCATTTTCGGGTTCTGTCGGGACTCCTGACGACATTTTGAAACATTTCCTACAGCTGCAGCACCTGTATTGTGCTGCCGAAGTAAATACATTTTTTTGGATTTTTGCATAAGGGTCCCCCCTTACGAAATTTTTGCGAGAATAAAGTTTTTCAAAAATGTGCATTTTCTGCCATTTTTGGGTTCTGTCGGAACTCCTGATGACGTTTTGAGACATCTCCTACAACTACAGCACCAGTATTGTGTTTCTGAAGCAAATCCGTTTTTAAAAATTTTAATACCTTTTTTTAGCGAAGATTTTTCCCCCAAAAAAATGCATTTTCTGCCATTTTCGGGTTCTGTCGGGACTCCTGACGACATTTTGAAACATATCCTACAGCTGCAGCACCTGTATTGTGCTGCCGAAGTAAATACATGTTTTTGGATTTTTGCATAAGGGTCCCCCCTTACGAAATTTTAGCGAAAAAAAGTTTTTCAAAAATGTGCATTTTCTGCCATTTTCGGGTTCTGTCGGAACTCCTGATGACGTTTTGAGACATCTCCTACAACTACAGCACCAGTATTGTGTTTCTGAAGCAAATCCGTTTTTAAAAAATTTTAATACCTTTTTTTAGCGAAGATTTTTCCCCCAAAAAATGCATTTTCTGCCATTTTCGGGTTCTGTCGGGACTCCTGACGACATTTTGAAACATTTCCTACAGCTGCAGCACCTGTATTGTGCTGCCGAAGTAAATACATTTTTTTGGATTTTTGCATAAGGGTCCCCCCTTACGAAATTTTAGCGAAAAAAAGTTTTTCAAAAATGTGCATTTTCTGCCATTTTCGGGTTCTGTCGGAACTCCTGATGACGTTTTGAGACATCTCCTACAACTACAGCACCAGTATTGTGTTTCTGAAGCAAATCCGTTTTTTAAAAATTTTAATACCTTTTTTTAGCGAAGATTTTTCCCCAAAAAAATGCATTTTCTGCCATTTTCGGTTTCTGTCGGGACTCCTGACGACATTTTGAAACATATCCTACAGCTGCAGCACCTGTATTGTGCTGCCGAAGTAAATACATTTTTTTGGATTTTTGCATAAGGGTCCCCCCTTACGAAATTTTAGCGAAAAAAAGTTTTTCAAAAATGTGCATTTTCTGCCATTTTCGGGTTCTGTCGGAACTCCTGATGACGTTTTGAGACATCTCCTACAACTACAGCACCAGTATTGTGTTTCTGAAGCAAATCCGTTTTTTTAAAATTTTAATACCTTTTTTTAGCGAAGATTTTTCCCCCAAAAAATGCATTTTCTGCCATTTTTGGTTTCTGTCGGGACTCCTGACGACATTTTGAAACATATCCTACAGCTGCAGCACCTGTATTGTGCTGCCGAAGTAAATACATTTTTTTGGATTTTTGCATAAGGGTCCCCCCTTACGAAATTTTAGCGAAAAAAAGTTTTTCAAAAATGTGCATTTTCTGCCATTTTCGGGTTCTGTCGGAACTCCTGGTGACGTTTTGAGACATCTCCTACAACTACAGCACCAGTATTGTGTTTCTGAAGCAAATCCGTTTTTTTAAATTTTAATACCTTTTTTTAGCGAAGATTTTTCCCCAAAAAAATGCATTTTCTGCCATTTTCGGGTTCTGTCGGGACTCCTGACGACATTTTGAAACATTTCCTACAGCTGCAGCACCTGTATTGTGCTGCCGAAGTAAATACATTTTTTTGGATTTTTGCATAAGGGTCCCCCCTTACGAAATTTTAGCGAAAAAAAGTTTTTCAAAAATGTGCTTTTTCTGCCATTTTCGGGTTCTGTCGGAACTCCTGATGACGTTTTGAGACATCTCCTACAACTACAGCACCAGTATTGTGTTTCTGAAGCAAATCCGTTTTTTAAAAATTTTAATACCTTTTTTTAGCGAAGATTTTTCCCCCAAAAAATGCATTTTCTGCCATTTTCGGGTTCTGTCGGGACTCCTGACGACATTTTGAAACATTTCCTACAGCTGCAGCACCTGTATTGTGCTGCCGAAGTAAATACATTTTTTTGGATTTTTGCATAAGGGTCCCCCCTTACGAAATTTTTGCGAGAATAAAGTTTTTCAAAAATGTGCATTTTCTGCCATTTTTGGGTTCTGTCGGAACTCCTGATGACGTTTTGAGACATCTCCTACAACTACAGCACCAGTATTGTGTTTCTGAAGCAAATCCGTTTTTTAAAAATTTTAATACCTTTTTTTAGCGAAGATTTTTCCCCCAAAAAATGCATTTTCTGCCATTTTCGGGTTCTGTCGGGACTCCTGACGACATTTTGAAACATATCCTACAGCTGCAGCACCTGTATTGTGCTGCCGAAGTAAATACATTTTTTTGGATTTTTGCATAAGGGTCCCCCCTTACGAAATTTTAGCGAAAAAAAGTTTTTCAAAAATGTGCATTTTCTGCCATTTTCGGGTTCTGTCGGAACTCCTGATGACATTTTGAGACATCTCCTACAACTACAGCACCAGTATTGTGGTTTCTGAAGCAAATCCGTTTTTTTAAAATTTTAATACCTTTTTTTTAGCGAAGATTTTTCCCCCAAAAAATGCATTTTCTGCCATTTTCGGTTTCTGTCGGGACTCCTGACGACATTTTGAAACATATCCTACAGCTGCAGCACCTGTATTGTGCTGCCGAAGTAAATACATTTTTTGGATTTTTGCATAAGGGTCCCCCCTTACGAAATTTTAGCGAAAAAAGTTTTTCAAAAATGTGCATTTTCTGCCATTTTCGGGTTCTGTCGGAACTCCTGATGACGTTTTGAGACATCTCCTACAACTACAGCACCAGTATTGTGTTTCTGAAGCAAATCCGTTTTTTAAAAATTTTAATACCTTTTTTTAGCGAAGATTTTCCCCAAAAAAATGCATTTTCTGCCATTTTCGGGTTCTGTCGGGACTCCTGACGACATTTTGAAACATTTCCTACAGCTGCAGCACCTGTATTGTGCTGCCGAAGTAAATACATTTTTTTGGATTTTTGCATAAGGGTCCCCCCTTACGAAATTTTTGCGAAAATAAAGTTTTTCAAAATGTGCATTTTCTGCCATTTTTGGGTTCTGTCGGAACTCCTGATGACGTTTTGAGACATCTCCTACAACTACAGCACCAGTATTGTGTTTCTGAAGCAAATCCGTTTTTTAAAATTTTAATACCTTTTTTAGCAAAGATTTTTCCCCAAAAATATGCATTTTCTGCCATTTCCCCGGTTCTGTCGGAACTCCTGATGACGTTTTGAGACATCTCCTATAACTACAGCACCAGTATTGTGTTTCTGAAGCAAATCCGTTTTTTAAAAATTTTAATACCCTTTTTTAGCGAAGATTTTTCCCCCAAAAAATGCATTTTCTGCCATTTTCGGGTTCTGTCGGGACTCCTGACGACATTTTGAAACATTTCCTACAGCTGCAGCACCTGTATTGTGCTGCCGAAGTAAATACATTTTTTTGGATTTTTGCATAAGGGTCCCCCCTTACGAAATTTTTGCGAGAATAAAGTTTTTCAAAAATGTGCATTTTCTGCCATTTTCGGGTTCTGTCCGAACTCCTGATGACGTTTTGAGACATCTCCTACAACTACAGCACCAGTATTGTGTTTCTGAAGCAAATCCGTTTTTAAAAATTTTAATACCTTTTTTTAGCGAAGATTTTTCCCCCAAAAATGCATTTTCTGCCATTTTCGGTTTCTGTCGGGACTCCTGACGACATTTTGAAACATATCCTACAGCTGCAGCACCTGTATTGTGCTGCCGAAGTAAATACATTTTTTTGGATTTTTGCATAAGGGTCCCCCTTACGAAATTTTAGCGAAAAAAAGTTTTTCAAAAATGTGCATTTTCTGCCATTTTCGGTTCTGTCGGAACTCCTGATGACGTTTTGAGACATCTCCTACAACTACAGCACCAGTATTGTGTTTCTGAAGCAAATCCGTTTTTTAAAATTTTAATACCTTTTTTTAGCGAAGATTTTTCCCCCAAAAAATGCATTTTCTGCCATTTTCGGTTTCTGTCGGGACTCCTGACGACATTTTGAAACATATCCTACAGCTGCAGCACCTGTATTGTGCTGCCGAAGTAAATACATTTTTTTGGATTTTTGCATAAGGGTCCCCCCTTACGAAATTTTAGCGAAAAAAGTTTTTCAAAAATGTGCATTTTCTGCCATTTTCGGGTTCTGTCGGAACTCCTGATGACGTTTTGAGACATCTCCTACAACTACAGCACCAGTATTGTGTTTCTGAAGCAAATCCGTTTTTTAAAATTTTAATACCTTTTTTTAGCGAAGATTTTTCCCCAAAAAAATGCATTTTCTGCCATTTTCGGGTTCTGTCGGGACTCCTGACGACATTTTGAAACATTTCCTACAGCTGCAGTACCTGTATTGTGCTGCCGAAGTAAATACATTTTTTTGGATTTTTGCATAAGGGTCCCCCCTTACGAAATTTTTGCGAAAATAAAGTTTTTCAAAAATGTGCATTTTCTGCCATTTTTGGGTTCTGTCGGAACTCCTGATGACGTTTGAGACATCTCCTACAACTACAGCACCAGTATTGTGTTTCTGAAGCAAATCCGTTTTTAAAAATTTTAATACCTTTTTTAGCAAAGATTTTTCCCCAAAAATATGCATTTTCTGCCATTTCCCGGTTCTGTCGGAACTCCTGATGACGTTTTGAGACATCTCCTACAACTACAGCACCAGTATTGTGTTTCTGAAGCAAATCCGTTTTTTTAAAATTTTAATACCTTTTTTTAGCGAAGATTTTTCCCCAAAAAATGCATTTTCTGCCATTTTTCGGGTTCTGTCGGGACTCCTGACGACATTTTGAAACATTTCCTACAGCTGCAGCACCTGTATTGTGCTGCCGAAGTAAATACATTTTTTTGGATTTTTGCATAAGGGTCCCCCCTTACGAAATTTTAGCGAAAAAAAGTTTTCAAAAATGTGCATTTTCTGCCATTTTCGGGTTCTGTCGGAACTCCTGATGACGTTTTGAGACATCTCCTACAACTATAGCACCAGTATTGTGTTTCTGAAGCAAATCCGTTTTTTTTAAAATTTTAATACCTTTTTTTTGCGAAGATTTTTCCCCCAAAAAATGCATTTTCTGCCATTTTCGGTTTCTGTCGGGACTCCTGACGACATTTTGAAACATATCCTACAGCTGCAGCACCTGTATTGTGCTGCCGAAGTAAATACATTTTTTTGGATTTTTGCATAAGGGTCCCCCCTTACGAAATTTTAGCGAAAAAAAGTTTTTCAAAAATGTGCATTTTCTGCCATTTTCGGGTTCTGTCGGAACTCCTGATGACGTTTTGAGACATCTCCTACAACTACAGCACCAGTATTGTGTTTCTGAAGCAAATCCGTTTTTTAAAAATTTTAATACCTTTTTTTAGCGAAGATTTTTCCCCAAAAAAATGCATTTTCTGCCATTTTCGGGTTCTGTCGGGACTCCTGACGACATTTTGAAACATTTCCTACAGCTGCAGCACCTGTATTGTGCTGCCGAAGTAAATACATTTTTTGGGATTTTTGCATAAGGGTCCCCCCTTACGAAATTTTAGCGAAAAAAAGTTTTTCAAAAATGTGCATTTTCTGCCATTTTCGGGTTCTGTCGGAACTCCTGATGACGTTTTGAGACATCTCCTACAACTACAGCACCAGTATTGTGTTTCTGAAGCAAATCCGTTTTTTAAAAATTTTAATACCTTTTTTTAGCGAAGATTTTTCCCCAAAAAAATGCATTTTCTGCCATTTTCGGGTTCTGTCGGGACTCCTGACGACATTTTGAAACATTTCCTACAGCTGCAGCACCTGTATTGTGCTGCCGAAGTAAATACATTTTTTTGGATTTTTGCATAAGGGTCCCCGCTTACGAAATTTTAGCGAAAAAAAGTTTTTCAAAAATGTGCATTTTCTGCCATTTTCGGGTTCTGTAGGAACTCCTGATGACGTTTTGAGACATCTCCTACAACTACAGCACTAGTATTGTGTTTCTGAAGCAAATCCGTTTTTTAAAAATTTTAATACCTTTTTTTAGCGAAGATTTTTCCCCCAAAAAAATGCATTTTCTGCCATTTTCGGGTTCTGTCGGGACTCCTGACGACATTTTGAAACATTTCCTACAGCTGCAGCACCTGTATTGTGCTGCCGAAGTAAATACATTTTTTTGGATTTTTGCATAAGGGTCCCCCCTTACGAAATTTTAGCGAAAAAAAGTTTTTCAAAAATGTGCATTTTCTGCCATTTTCGGGTTCTGTCGGAACTCCTGATGACGTTTTGAGACATCTCCTACAACTACAGCACCAGTATTGTGTTTCTGAAGCAAATCCGTTTTTTAAAAATTTTAATACCTTTTTTTAGCGAAGATTTTTCCCCAAAAAAATGCATTTTCTGCCATTTTCGGGTTCTGTCGGGACTCCTGACGACATTTTGAAACATTTCCTACAGCTGCAGCACCTGTATTGTGCTGCCGAAGTAAATAAATTTTTTTGGATTTTTGCATAAGGGTCCCCCCTTACGAAATTTTTGCGAAAATAAAGTTTTTCAAAAATGTGCATTTTCTGCCATTTTTGGGTTCTGTCGGAACTCCTGATGATGTTTTGAGACATCTCCTACAACTACAGCACCAGTATTGTGTTTCTGAAGCAAATCCGTTTTTTAAAAATTTTAATACCTTTTTTAGCAAAGATTTTTCCCCAAAAATATGCATTTTCTGCCATTTCCCGGTTCTGTCGGAACTCCTGATGACGTTTTGAGACATCTCCTACAACTACAGCACCAGTATTGTGTTTCTGAAGCAAATCCGTTTTTTAAAAATTTTAATACCTTTTTTTAGCGAAGATTTTCCCCCCAAAAAATGCATTTTCTGCCATTTTCGGGTTCTGTCGGGACTCCTGACGACATTTTGAAACATATCCTACAGCTGCAGCACCTGTATTGTGCTGCTGAAGTAAATACATTTTTTTGGATTTTTGCATAAGGGTCCCCCCTTACGAAATTTTAGCGAAAAAAAGTTTTTCAAAAATATGCATTTTCTGCCATTTTCGGGTTCTGTCGGGACTCCTGATGACGTTTTGAGACATCTCCTACAACTACAGCACCAGTATTGTGTTTCTGAAGCAAATCCGTTTTTTAAAAATTTTAATACCTTTTTTTAGCGAAGATTTTTCCCCCAAAAAATGCATTTTCTGCCATTTTCGGGTTCTGTCGGGACTCCTGACGACATTTTGAAACATTTCCTACAGCTGCAGCACCTGTATTGTGCTGCCGAAGTAAATACATTTTTTTGGATTTTTGCATAAGGGTCCCCCCTTACGAAATTTTAGCGAAAAAAAGTTTTTCAAAAATGTGCATTTTCTGCCATTTTCGGGTTCTGTCGGAACTCCTGATGACGTTTTGAGACATCTCCTACAACTACAGCACCAGTATTGTGTTTCTGAAGCAAATCCGTTTTTTAAAAATTTTAATACCTTTTTTTAGCGAAGATTTTTCCCCAAAAAAATGCATTTTCTGCCATTTTCGGGTTCTGTCGGGACTCCTGACGACATTTTGAAACATTTCCTACAGCTGCAGCACCTGTATTGTGCTGCCGAAGTAAATACATTTTTTTGGATTTTTGCATAAGGGTCCCCGCTTACGAAATTTTCGCGAAAAAAAGTTTTTCAAAAATGTGCATTTTCTGCCATTTTCGGGTTCTGTAGGAACTCCTGATGACGTTTTGAGACATCTCCTACAACTACAGCACTAGTATTGTGTTTCAGAAGCAAATCCGTTTTTTAAAAATTTTAATACCTTTTTTTAGCGAAGATTTTTCCCCCAAAAAATGCATTTTCTGCCATTTTCGGGTTCTGTCGGGACTCCTGACGACATTTTGAAACATTTCCTACAGCTGCAGCACCTGTATTGTGCTGCCGAAGTAAATACATTTTTTTGGATTTTTGCATAAGGGTCCCCCCTTACGAAATTTTAGCGAAAAAAAGTTTTTCAAAAATGTGCATTTTCTGCCATTTTCGGGTTCTGTCGGAACTCCTGATGACGTTTTGAGACATCTCCTACAACTACAGCACCAGTATTGTGTTTCTGAAGCAAATCCGTTTTTTAAAAATTTTAATACCTTTTTTTAGCGAAGATTTTTCCCCCAAAAAATGCATTTTCTGCCATTTTCGGGTTCTGTCGGGACTCCTGACGACATTT
>NC_084628.1:923853-1024190 GCF_033978795.1 Nerophis ophidion | reverse complement strand
GACCCAGACCATGTAGCATTTCAAGTAGGGGAATCTTTTCAAGTTGTTGGAGTATTTCTGCACTTTTAGATCAAGGTATCGACCAGAACGCCAATCAATCAATTAATCAATCAATCAATCAATCAATGTTTACTTATATAGCCTTAAATCACTAGTGTCTCAAAGGGCTGCACAAACCACAACACAAACCACTACGACATCCTCGGTAGGCCCACATAAGGGCAAGGAAAACTCACACCCAGTGGGACGTCGGTGACAATGATGACTATGAGAACCTTGGAGAGGACAAAAGCAATGGATATCGAGCGGGTCTAACATGATACTGTGAAAGTTGTTCGTATCTGCTCATTGAGTTTTACAGGTAAAATGCATTCATAAAATACAGCCATACAGCATCATGAAATAATTATTTACGTTTTTGAAATAATTAATAAAATCATGAAATAATGAATTAAATCATAACACAATGAAATCAATAACTATTAAATATTGAAATAGATAATATTAAATATACATTAGATAAGTTCAGGACACACTTATTCACACTTTTTTTGTATTTATATCAATTACAATGATTTAATCACACATCCAATAACACATTTATGCATTTGTTTCATTATAATTTATTAATGACCCATTTAATTGAACATTTATGTATTTACTCCAAATTGTAAATAATGAATGACACATTTAAGTAACTATTTATTTATTAAATAATGAAATAACTAATAAAATAGGTAATAATTAATTGAATTGTGAAATAATTAACCAAGCCATGAAATAATTAATTGATTATATAGCTATTATTAAATAATAAAATCATGACATAATTTAATCAATAATTAAATAAATAAATATAGAAATAGTTAAACATACTTTTACATTAAATAAACTAATGACATGTTCAGTAACACATTTATGTATTGATTCCAATCACAATTATTTAACGAAACATTTTATAACACATTAATGGATTTAAATCCAATTGTAATTAATAAGTGACACATTTAAGTAATTATGAAACTTAATATTTATTAAATAAAAAAATGATTAAATCATGAAATAATTCATTAAAATGTGAAATAATTATTTAAGTCATAAATTTCATATTTAAATCATACATAATGAAATTAATAATTAATTAAATTATGAAATATTTAAATAGTTCCATGTGGTTTTACATTAAATCATCTAATGACCCATTTAATAAAACATTTATGTATTTAATTCCAATTATTTAGGTAAGCAACAACGCATTTAAATAGTTAGTTAGCTAGTTCGTTATTTAATTTTGTCCCGTTTGACCCTACAATGATTCAAAGATGCGAGCCGTTTATTTGCAAATTACATGCAAACAGCTCGCAAAGCCATAATGTACGCACTACCCGACTGCCAAATTAAATTAAAATGCATATTTTAGAATATTTGTAATTGAAAGTCTAAATTTTAAATACATACAAATAGTGTTTTGTAACTGCTACCTGTGATCTTTTTCTTGATAAACACAAGTTATTTAAAAAAAACAACAACAACAAAAAGAGCAAATAATTTTGAACGGGTCTCTTAAAAGAGCCTAAATTCTATCCTAATATTTGGTGACACGACAAATCCAGCTGATGAAAAAAGTTTTTGATGTGCTTTATCGCCACCTACAGGACAGGAGTGTAAGAGTTCAACCAAAGAATTGTGATGCCTTGGTGGGGGTCTCGTTCAGTTCTTCCATTCATTTGTGCAGACCACCATGCAGCGAGGACAGCAAATCCTCAGCGAGAAGAGCATTGACACGGCGGGCATTCAGGAGCGCATCATGGACGTGAAGGACGAGTGGACCACGCTGGAGGACCAGGCGGCTCAGCGTCTCGGCCACCTGCAGGAGGCGCTCAACTTTTTCCAGTTCTCCACAGAGACAGACGATCTGGTGGTCTGGCTGCAGGACGCGTACCGCCTGGTGTCCAGTGAGGACTTCGGCCACGACGAGTACTCCACCCAGTCGCTCCTGAAGAAGCACCGGGGGGTCAGCGAGGACGTGGACAAACATCGGCTGCACGTGGTGGCACTGCGCAAACACATGGTGGCGCTGCCTCTGCGGTACAGCGAACAAGAGGTGGGCTGCAACAACAACAACAAAAAGCTGCCATTTTCTCCATCATCTTTACCTTGTGCATGTTTAGGAAGTGCTGGTGAGGATGGTGGAGGTGGAGCAGCTGTACACGGAGGTGGTGGAGGTGGGCGTGCTGCGTCAGCAGTGGCTTCACGACGCCCTCGCCGTCTACCGCATGTTTAGCGAGGTCAACGCCTGCGAGCTGTGGATCGATGAGAAGGAGCAGTGGCTGAACAAGATGGAGATTCCCGAGAAGCTAGAGGACGTGGAGGTGGTGGCGCACAGGTGGGTGTGATCCCTAATCTTACTCCGGTTATGTTAGCCCCAAAAGACCAAGTTGTACAAAAAACAAATCAATTCAGAGTAGATATATTGAATAATTATTACTGTACATGCTGAAAACAATGTAAACTATATAAAATTGCCAAATGAAATAGATATATTTTAGGGACGGCGCAGTGGTAGAGTGTCCCTCTGTCCCTGGTTCAATCCCCACCTAGTACCAACCTCGTCACGTCCGTTGTCTCCTGAGCAAGACACTTCACCCTTGCTCCTGATGGGTGCTGGTTAGCGCCTTGCATGGCAGCTCCCTCCATGATTGTGTGAATGTGTGTATGAATGGGTAAATGTGGAAGTAGTGTCAAAGCGCTTTGAGTACCTTGAAGATAGAAAAGCACTATACAAGTACAACCCATTAATCATTTATCATTTGTAAATAAACATTTAACAACCCCTTAAATCTTTAATGAAGAGGGGAGAACTACTACTTTGCAATTAAATAGTGTTTCTCACCTTCTTTATCAAAGTGCTCTCACTCACAACTTTATTTGGCCCCATGGTGGATTATTTTGCAGTCGTACTTGTTCAGTTCAGTTCAGTTTCAGTTTATTTCGAACACTCATACAATACAATGTAATTCATCACATATTTCCAATTGTTTCATTACAGCACATCCAAAAAGGAGTAGGAAGAAGCTGATCTTATTTAATCCTCCCCCTTTTCATACCATAGCAATTTTATCCTATTTCCTTGTTCTCTGTAACATAACATAACATAACAAAGCTAAAATACTATCCACATAACATTCGATACTAAGTTGACACCAAGTTGATACCAACACCTAAGAATACATTGGTACCAGCTTTTTTCAGTATCGTTGTTACAGAAGACTGTTCAACAAATTTTCCTTGGCAAGCTACATCCATTCTTGGCATGTGAGCACGCAGCATTTTACGTCGGATCTCTTTAAAAAAAACGAGAGAGTGTTTTCCATTTACTTTTTCCTATATAAGTATATTTATTTTTTTCTATATAAGTATTTAAATATTCTCATATAAGTATATTTACTTCTTCCTATATAAGTATATTGACTTTTTCTTATATAAGTATAAATACTTATTCTCATATAAGTATATTCACTTCTTCCTATATAAGTATATTTACTTCTTACCATATAAGTATATTGGCTTTTTCCTATATAAGTATATATACTTCTTTGTGTCAACCTGCCACAAATATGTATTTGGCGCTTGCATTTTTCACTCGCTCATAAAAAAATGACACTATAATGGAACTGTGGCAGTATGAATCATTAGTGGCCTAGTGGTTAGAGGGTCAGCCCTGAGATCGGTAGGTTGTGAGTTCAAACCCGCCTGAGTCATGCCAAAGACTATAAGAATGGGACCCGTTACCTCCCTGCTTGGCACTCAGCATCAAGGGTTGAAATTGGGGGCTAAATCACCAAAAAATAGTCCCGGGCGCAACTACCACAGCTGCTCACTGCTCCCCTCACCTCCCATTGAGTGAGGTTGATGGGTCAAATACAGAGGACAAATTTCACCACACTACACATTTGTGTTGCCGCTTTATCGAGGGAGACGCTGAAAGTGAAACAAAAGGAGGAAGTGACAGAGTGGATTGTGTCTTATGTCATGCATTTATTCGCTAATTCGGACCGCACACTGAAAAATCAAAGCATGTGGTTGACATTTTGATTTTGTTCATTTTTTATTTTAAACCGATACAATATACTGATTTTGTTTTAACCTTTAGGGCTCCCCTCAAGTTTGGTGCCACGGATCAAGAAAATATAAATCATATAATATATATTGGGACGGCGTGGCGCAGTGGAAGAGTGGCCGTGCGCAACCCGAGGGTCACTGGTTCAAATCCCACCTAGAACCAACCTTGTCACGTCCGTTGTGTCCTGAGCAAGACACTTCACCCTTGCTCCTGATGGGTGCTGGTTGGCGCCTTGCATGGCAGCTCCCTCCATCAGTGTGTGAATGGGTAAATGTGGAAGTAGTGTCAAAGCGCTTTGAGTACCTTGAAGGTAGAAAAGCGCTATACAAGTACAACCCATTTATTTATTTATTTATATTTCAAGTATAAGTTCAAGTCTTAAATCTTTAGTTTAACTTCAGATTTATTCATATAAAGGTTTATTTTTTCAATGTTTTATGTCATTTTGTTGAAGAAATCCCTGTTTTTATGACAAAAAACCCAAGTTATTTTAATACTCGACACTTTGAAACAGTTTTCAATAAAGTTTTAAGATTAAAAGTACATTGATGCAGTTTTTTTATTTTTAAATAGCGAAAATCATCTTGTCTCGTGACAACCCAAGAGCACAGTGCTTGAGTGATGCTGCTGCAATACTAAATAAGAAGACACTTAGTTGTTCATCGTTCTTTGTGCCTTCTATGAACATGTGTGGCATGTGAAAACCGAGGCAAAGGTAGGGCAAATATTTTTCCTTGAAAACTGAATCATAGAACACGTGAGCCGAACAAAAACCTAGGGACTGCTGTACCTTTTTTTTTTTTTTTTTAAAGCATGTCTTCTTGGTGCAGATTTGAGTCCTTGGACCAGGAGATGAACAGCCTGATGGGACGGATCCTGGACGTGAACCAGATAGTTCAGCAGCTTCTTGATGGTGGTCATCCGTCCTCTACGGAAGTCCGAGGGTGTCAGGACCACCTCAACTCCAGGTACTGAGACACGTTTGATGCCATGAGGACTGTTCAGCACATGCAAGTTCAAACATGCTGCATTTAGAGCACGGGTGTCCAAAATGTTTGCTGCATACTGAAAAGTCCGAGCTTGCGGGGGCCATTTTGATATATTTTTTTTCGTTTTTGTACAAAATGCCCCCCAAAAAAGGATACATATTTGAAGATAGAACTTTGTATCATTTTTGTATTATTATTATTGTTGTATCATTATTTTAATATTATTCTTATACCACACCGATATTGTAGCTTTTGTGTTGGCCGATACCAATATTAATCAGATACAACATCAGCACTAATGATACATACTTATATCATATTGCAGTGTGGAATGTTACAAAAGGTTGGATTAAGTAAAATTAGTCAAACAGAACAATGATTTGATTCTTTGGTGTGATGATTCTATTCAGGATCTATTTTCAAGTCAACCGATTCTCGGTTCAAAATCAGTACTTTTTTAATAACATTGTGTGCCAGTTCTCTGATTAAGTACATTCCTCCATAAAAACAGCCTTAAAAGAAAACATTTTCTGTTAATAAAATACTACCCAAACATTTGATAAAGTCAAATACAAATAAGGCAACAAGAGAAGTATCCAACACTCCTCATTTCTAAAGTAAATCTGTACTTCAAATAGGATCATCACATCAATATGATTTGCATGAGTGGCTGGACAGGACACGTTAAAAAAAAGAAAGAAAAAAAAAAAACTTAATTTTTTTAAATTGGTGTTTGATTTTTTTGAATTGTTTAAGAATCGTTACAAATAAGAATCACGATTCATTAAAAATATATATATTTTTTGACGCCCCTATTAATTATGTATGTCAAGTTTGTGCTAAGTTCCTTGCTTGTATCGGACAGATAGCCGATACCAATGTCATATTGGGACACCCTTATTGTTATTAAAATTCAAGCTTTTTCTCACTACTTTGTCGTATTGCTTTTTTTTTTCTTGCATTGTTACTTGTTGTTTTTGCTTCTATTTCAACAATATACTGCGGGCCAACAAAATCTGTGCGTGTCGCAAATGCCCCCCGGGCCCCCGATTTAGAGAATGGGGATTTATTTCTGTTCTTGGTGATGGGGGGGCTGGAGCCTATCCCGGGTGACTTGGGACATTATGTCCATCACGGGTCTGAGTTCATGCATCATAAAATCGGTGTCAAATCGAAGAACATCTTCTTTGTGGGTGTGTCATGTTTCAATCAAACATCCCCCGCCCATTTTAAAAGTGGCCACGTCTGATTGGCTTTCCGATTCGCCTCAGTCATTTTCACTAACAACATAAATCCGTCACACGGGGTGTCTGTGAGCCTTACAGCCCCGCAGCGCGACCATCTGTGGTGGCGGTGGCCACGTGACCACCATTCATTTCTCGTAACCCGACTGGCGTCCGCTCCCCGCCAGGTGGAACAGCATCGTGGGTCTGGTGGAGCAGAAGAAGGACCAGCTGGACTCCATGTTGCGTCTGCAGAACTACCTGCTGGAGTGCGTTGAGATTAAGTCCCAGATCCAGGAGAAGCGGAAGGCCATCGACGCGACTCAGTACGCAGGCAGCGACCTGGGCGGGGTCCTGGCCTTGCAGAGGCGCCTCTCCACCATGGAGGGGGCGCTGTCTGTCCTGGAGCCCAAGCTGATGCACCTGCAGGTGGGACATGGGGGCGGGAAAGGTGGGGGGGGGGTGCGGGAAACGTACCATCTCTGTAGTAAGCGCTTGCTGTTTGCCGATGTATAGGAGGAGGCGGAGCATCTGGCCACAGCCCACCCGGGTCGGGCCACGGAGGTTCTACTTCCCTTTGATGGCATCAGCGTGGAGTGGGAGGAGCTTAAGAGGACCCTGCAGGGCTGCGAGGACTCGCTAATGGTGGCTAGCAGGCTGCAGAGCTTCATTCAGGTCAGCAGGTGGCGCTCACACATCCATCCATCGATTTTCTACCGCTTGTCCCTTATAGGGTCGCAGGGGCGTAGTTTATCCAGAGCAGGTCACTACATTAGGCACACATCATCTGTGTGAAGTCAGCCAGCCTTGTAATTGCAAATGTTAAAATAAAATTGCAATTCATTTGTGCTACGTTTATGCTGTAAAAACTTTTGTCCATCATAGTTTTTATGTTCATAAATGTTTTTTTTATTCATAACCAGCCCCTTGTCCCATTTATTTCTTGCCGCAAAAAATTGACTAACATTATAGTTTCTATGTTATTAACGTTTAATTATTCATAACCACCGTTGCCCAACCCACCCTGTCATAATCTCCCCAAACTTGTCCCATTTTTTTGTGCTACGTCTGTGCTGCAAACATGTTTCGTCTAATAAGGTTTTAACATTATTAACCTTTGTATAGTTTTTATGTTGTTAATGTGTTATTATTCATAAACAGCCCCTCAACCTTGTCAAAATCTCCCCAAACGTATAACAAACGTTTGTGCTGGTTTGTGCGACATATTTTTTTTTGTCTAACTATAATAGTTTTGATTTTATTAACTATTATAATATTTATGTTATTAATGTTTTATTATTCATAACCAGCCCCCACTTTGTCAAACCCCCCCCAAACCTGTCCAATTCTTTTGTGCCACGTTTGTGGTAGAAAAAATGTCTTGTCTGTTATAGTTTTTACGTTGACTTTTTATAGTTTTTATGTTTTAAATTTGTTATTACTCATAACCAGCCATTCTTGTCCCCAAACATGGTTTATGCTGCATTTTTTTTTGTGGGGGGAGTAGTTATGGCTTTCGTCACCATGACGGTATCGAATAATTTTTTATGATATATTATATTACTTTAAAAAAGCTAAAAAACATGTATACATACATCT
The DNA here is from genome assembly GCF_033978795.1 of Nerophis ophidion. Taxonomy (NCBI): domain Eukaryota; kingdom Metazoa; phylum Chordata; class Actinopteri; order Syngnathiformes; family Syngnathidae; genus Nerophis; species Nerophis ophidion. The sequence continues at coordinate 1,016,256 of NC_084628.1, read as the reverse complement.
TAAAGTATTCGTATTAGTGAAGTGAAGTGAATTATATTTATATAGCGCTTTTTCTCTAGTGACTCAAAGCGCTTTACATAGTGAAACCCAATATCTAAGTTACATTCAAACCAGTGTGGGTGGCACTGGGAGCAGGTGGGTAAAGTGTCTTTCCCAAGGACACAACTGCAGTGACTAGGATGGCGGAAGCGGGAATCGAACCTGCAACCCTCAAGTTGCTGGCACGGCCACTCTACCAACCGAGCTAAACCGTTATATATATATATTAACATATATATATATAACATATATATATATATATATATATATATATATATATATATATATATATATATATATATATAAATTCAGTCTACCGTATTTCCTTGAATTGCCGCCGGGGCGCTAATTAATTTAAAACCTCTTCTCACTCCTGCGTTTACCAAAGGCATGCGGTAAAATTAAGCATGCGCTAATTATTTTAAAACCTCTTCTCACTCCGGCACTTACCAAAGGTATGCAGTAAAAATTTGAGTGTGATGTAAGCTTGGACCTTAAATCCTACTGAATAGCTCTTAATCTTCTTCCCTTTATGCGATTTCAAATTACCGGTATTGAAATCAGCCTCCTCCATTTTGAAAATTATGACAGGGGAAGTATCACTCGTGACGTCACGAGTTTGACCAGGCGGTAATACTAAGGATGCGCTAATTATTTTGGGAAGCGGGATTGACCCGGTAGTAATTCAAGGCAGGCGCATACCATATACCCTGCGGAAATTCAAGGAAATACGGTATATACAAAACCCAAAACCAGTGAAGTCGGCACGTTGTGTAATTTGGAAATAATAACAGAATACAATAATTTGCAAATCCTTTTCAACTTATGTTCAATAGAATATACGGCAAAGACAAGATATTTAATGTTCGAACTGAAAACTGAGAACATTAATTTTTCCCGTGCTTGCAAACACATCGTCCATGCCTGAAAGATGATTGGCGTAGAATGAGGAAGTGTTGTTGCGTGTCCGGGGAAGCGCGTACTCACGACACAAAAGTGTGTGCACGGAAGGTAAAACCTGTTGGAATTGTGTCGTTTGTTATCATGACATTGGTATTGAAAGTTAAAATGTATTGTTAGACTTTGTGTGATTTCCTTGGGTGCTACAATATATTATATTACTTTAATTTGTTTTCAAGTAAAAAAAAAAAAAAAATACAAGTTGTGGTAGTAATAAAGCAGTGGTGGCACGCAATATTCAATTACATTAAGACGGAGCCCCGTATTATAGTTTTTATCTTAACAAAGTGTTATTAATCATAACCAGTCTCCCCTACACCACCTTTTCAAAATCTCCCCGAACGTTTGTGCTACGCTTGTGCTGCAAATTTTTTTGTCTAACTATTATAATTGTTATATTACTAATGTGTTCTTCTTCATAAACCTCCCACACACTTTGTCAAAATCTCCCCAAAGATGTCCTAAACGTTTTTGCGACTGATTTTTTTGTCTAACTATTAGAGTTTTAATATTAACATTTTATAGTTGTGTGGTATTTAAATGTAATCATTCATAGCCAGCCTTGCTATCTTCTCAAAATCCCCCAAAACTCGTCCCATTTGCTTTGTGATACGTTTGTGCTGGGAAAATGTTTTTTGTCTAACTATCCCAGTTTTTTTGTTATTAACGGTTTAAAGTTGTGATTGTCACGATCTGGTGAATGTTGCTTGCAACGTGACCCCAAAGATGCAGTGAACGGCAGGCAGAATCCGAGTAAAACTAGATTTAATGGTGACAAAAACAAGCAACCGTCAATAAAGTAAAATGATCCAGCACTGAAGGAGTGGTGGAAGTAAATAGAACAAATCAATGAGAATCAGGTGTACTGGCAGGACAAAGTAAAGGTGCTTCAAAACTGAGACCTAACAGGTAATGCCGACAAAACAAGAGCACTAGGACAGGAAGTGGTTCTAAACAAAGGAAGTTGATAATAAAACCAAAATATCCATGAGGGATCATGCCATTTATGTTATTATATTGTGTTATTATTCATAACCATCCCCCCCAACCTTGTCAATCTCCCCAAATGTGCTGCACATTTTTTTGTCTATTATAGTTTTTATGTTATGGTCATGGCTATGAATAATAACATATTAATAATATAAAAATGTTACTAACATAAAAGCTATCATTGTTAGAAAAAATGTTTGCGGCACAAACAAAAAGGACAGGTTTGGGGAGATTTTGGCATGGTTGGGGGGTGGGGGGGCTAGTCAGAAAATACATTTTAGAATAACTTAAAAACCGTAACGGCACAAATGAAAATTTTTAAAGCAAAAACAAATGGCAGTGTTATTTTCAGGAGGCCAACTTCACACATGTACTGTAATTCATGCGTCTTTTCAGGATTTGGATTTGTTCCTCACCTGGTTGGTCCAAACGCAAACGGCCGCCGCCTCGGATCAGTTGCCCAATGACCTGGAGGAAGCCGAGAAACTCATCAACAAGCACGCCGCCCTCAAGGAGGAGATTGGCCGGTACATCGTCGCAATGCCGCCCTTAACGTCTTCTGGAATGGTCCTTCAACCCTGGGTTCCGTGTCCGCAGGTACGAAGAAGACTACGAGCGTCTCCAGGCCATGAACGAGCTGCTGGAGTCGGAGGAAGCGCCGCTGCCGCAGGCCGCCCTGCAGCAGTGGCTCCAGAAGCTGGACGTGGGCTGGAATAAACTGCTGGAGATGTGGGAGAGCCGGAGGGACGTTCTGGTGCAGGCTCACATCTTCCACCTGTTCCTGCGAGACGTCAAGCAGGCCGAGTCCTTTATCAACAACCAGGTGAGGGGGACCGGGATGCCGAGCTGCTGGCGCGACGTCCGACCAACTCTCTCTTGGCCCATGTGCGTGTCTTAGGAGTCGGCGCTGGCCCACGGTGAGCTCCCCAACACGGTGGAGACAGTGGAGGCGGCAGTCAAGAAGCACAAGGACTTTACCACCACCATGGAGCTCAACCTGCACCGCATCAAGGCTGTGATTGAGGCAGGAGAGAGCCTCATCAGCCAGAACAACATCTACTCAGATCGCATCAAGGAGCGCGTCGACACGCTCGCCAACAGGTAACACAAAAATGTATTTTCCGAGTTCCTTCTTAGTGTTTTTTTTTTTTTAATGCGGGCTTTCTAAAGAGCTCCTGTTGTCCAACATTCACTCTGGATCAGGGGTGTCAAACTTATTTTAGCTCATGGGCCACAAGGGGTAAAATCTATTCCCAAGTAGGCCAGACTGGTAGAATCATGGCATGATAACCTAAAAGTAAAGACAACTTTAGATTTCCTTTTTTTCTTAAATAGTGCAACTTAAATGTGGTCCTTCAGAAAAATACTCCGCATATCATGGACTGAAAAGAAACGTAATGAAGAGGTATTGGCAAAGGTAAAAACAAGAAGATCTTTAATTGCAACGATTAGAAATAGGCAGCCGAAATTCTGAAAAGACAGCTTAAAAAAAACTGATGTTACCAGGAAAACTAGTAGGAAAGAAAGCTCCAGGTCGACAACGAAAAACATCCATCAACAGCCTTAGAAATTTTAACGGAAATATCATTAATATAGAACTCATCCAAAGAGCGGACAACAGAGAAGACTGCAGAGCCCTGTTCATCGATGCCTGCAAACAGGCCTGATACCCCATGATGATGATGAAACTAGTGCAAGCCCATTCTGAAAATGTACCAACCAATGTTTTGTTTTTTCTTTATAATTACACTTACATGTTGTTGTTGACAGTATTCTGTCTTTATTTTTCATTATTTATACTTTCTGATTAAATTATGTGACAATGTTCATTAGTTAAAAAGGTGGGATTGAGTCTGGCAGAGATTTAAAATGTTCCATTGTTGTTCATTTAAAAAGAAGGAGCTGAGCTGGAAGGCAAAGCTCTCAATTTCCCAATCTATCTACGCTCCCATCCTCACCTATGGTCATGAGCTTTGGGTTATGACCGAAAGGACAAGATCACGGGTACAAGCGGCCGAAATGAGTTTCCTCCGCCGGGTGGCGGGGCTCTCCCTTAGAGATAGGGTGTGAAGCTCTGCCTTCCGGGAGGAATTCAAAGTAAAGCCGCTGCTCCTCCACATCGAGAGGAGCCGGATGAGGTGGTTCGGGCATTTGGTCAGGATGCCACCCGAACGCGTCCCTAGGGAGATGTTTAAGGGACGTACAACCGGTAGTAGGCCACGGAGAAGACCCAGGACACGTTGGGAAGACTATGTCTCCCGGCTGGCCTGGGAACGCCTCGGAATCCCCTGCGAAGAGCTGGACGAAGTGGCTGGGGTGAGGGAAGTCTGGGCTTCCCTGCTTAGGCTGCTGCACCCGCGACCAGACCTCAGATAAGCGGAAGAAGATGGATGGATGGATGGAAATGAATAATAATATTATAGTCAAATTACGGGATGTTTATGTAATTTCCTCATTTTCCTCAACTGATGTACTAACATCATGTGGTTTGTTTTGTGCATACATACTGTACGTGTAGCATCATCTACAACAAAACGTGTGAATTTGGACTCACGTCATGAATCACACATGAAGTTACAAGGGGATACATATTATAGCATATTTATGTGCACCCAAAGATGTGTCCCCATTACCAACGATATCTTTGACAATCAAGGCATGAACGTGACATTCCACATTTTGTATACTATCACTAATAAGCAGCGTGAGTACGTAGTGTCCAAACATGGAAACGTTGCCTCTATCTTAACATGGCACATAGCTCCGCCCCCTCTGAAGTAATGCCAAATACTTGCTATCGCAACATCAAGTGGACACATTGAGAACAGCAGTTTGTTTCATTCAAACATTTCAGCTCATTTTTATACCTAGCAAACTCATCTCCCGGGCCGGCTAAAAGCTGTTCACGGGACTGATGCGGCCAGCGGACCGTACGTTTGACACCGCTGCTTCTGGACGTTTTTAAAGCGAGCGCAGCTGTTGCTCGCTGTTTCGCAACAATAAGCATGAGCAGCAAAAACACGACCAAGCGCACAACTGACACCTGGCCATGAAATCAATCTGATGTGTGTGTGTGTGTGTGTGTGTGTGTGTGTGTGTGTGTGTGTGGAGGGCAGGGCTAAGTGTGTCCCGTGGGGGGTTCTGGTGGTTGTGTGTCTCCAGCTATGGTTTGTTTCAAGGTTACATTTACATGAATTTAACACAAGAGATGTAATTGTGTAACAACTAGGGATATTCCTGTCAGGGTTTTATCATCATTCGTCGACCATACATGAGTGGTATCGGCCGATACCGATCTCGTGTATTAGCTGTAGATTTTTCAATATATTTGTTGTGAGTGCTTTTGACAGTTTAACAATATCAACAAGATATTTTACCGAGTTCCTCATTCTCTTTTATCACATAAGATTATTTTTGCAAAACAAAGTCAATAGTACAAAATAACTAAAGTAAAAACTACTTATCTTCTGTGGGTATAAAAAAATTGATTTTCGAATGAGTTGCAAGTCCTATTTATAACAATTCTTAATCGATTAAAAAAAAAAAATGATTTTTTTCTGTCCTGTATAGCCACTCAGGCAAACCATATTGTTGATGTAGATCACAGGTGTCAAACTCAAGGCCTGGGGGCCAGATCTGGCTTGCAAACACCTGGAAATTATATGTGTGAATAAAGTACTTAATATTTTCTCACTAAATGTAATACATTTTTTTAAATTTGACAGAAAAAAATATATGTACTGCTTAAAATTGCATACCTTTTAAACTTTAATAGTATCCAATATTGCAACAAATATTACTGTATATTAGCATACTTTCCAAACATTTTTGGTCTAAATAAAAATAAATACTTCAATATCTGCTTGACTTATGGTTTTACAGCAAATTACCCATTAAATTAATAAAAATGAAAATACATTTTACGGTGTCCTTTACAGCATAGTACTGTAAATTGAAAAAAAAATTAAAAATTTGCGGTAAAATTCTGTTGCTTGAACTGCCAGTTTTTGACTGTAAAATCTACGGTTGTTGTTTTTAACGGTGTATTACTGTAACTAGAAAGATGGTACGTTTGTTTATTATGGTAGAAAAACTGGCAACTGAGTTGCCAGAATAAATAAAAGAACTTGTACTTTCTTTCCATTAACAATATAATGTTCTAAAAACCAATGTATATAAGAGACGGCGTGGCGCAGAGAGAAAGTGGCCGTGCGCAACCCGAGGGTCCCTGGTTCAATCCCCACCTAGTACCAACCTCGTCACGTCCGTTGTGTCCTGAGCAAGACACTTCACCCTTGCTCCTGATGGGTGCTGGTTAGCGCCTTGCATGGCAGATCCCTCTATCAGTGTGTGAATGGGTAAATGTGGAAGTAGTGTCAAAGCGCTTTGAGTACCTTGAAGGTAGAAAAGCGCTATACAAGTACAACCCATTTATCATTTATATAAAAAACAAAAATTTGGGCAACTAAAAAAAAACATGGTACTCTTTTTCCATTTACCGTAAAATGTTGCAAATAAAAATAAATAAAAAAACACTATATTTTACAGTAAAATTTTGTAAATATATAGTTATTACTTCAAAATCGACAGTCTACTTAAAACAATTTATAAGATTAATAATGAAATCCAGAGGCATATTCCTACATTATTCGCTGTTACAAGCGGCCCTCTGATGGCAGCCATAACTGCGATGTGGCCCTCAATGAAAACAAGTTTGACATCCCTGATGAAGATGACCATATCTGCTGTACAGATTTACTTTAGAAAAGAGAAATGTCGGATACTTCTCTTGTTGCTTTGCATTTGACTTTATTAAATGTTTGGATAGAATTTCATTAAACCAGTTTTCTTTTAAGTGTACAGAAATGTATCAGAATTGTTTACCTATTTTACTGAGGAATGTGGTCAATCATAGAACTGGCACCACCAATGTTATTAAAATTTTATTGATTTTGAATCGAATCGTTAGCCCAAAAAATCGGATCAAATCATGTGGTGCCCAAAGTGTCACAGCCCTACAAGTATCTTCTACACATTAAAAGTCCTGTGTTTCTTACCCTCAAAGTCCACCTGTGTTTTGGGAATTATTCCCTGTAAAAATTTGAGAAAATACAAGTATCGACCTAACCACTCGAGTATCGATCAAACTGATATAACCGTTGGTATCGACGGCGCCGATTTATGGATGGACCCGCCCTCTTTTGACATGTCGTGTACCGACTGTGACAATGCTAACTAACAGTTATTGTCATATTATCCTCTAAGGGGATGGGTCAAATGCAGAAGACAAATTTCGCCACACCTAGTGTGTGTGTGACAATTATTGGTACTTTAACTTTTAACTTAACTCTTACTAATCTACAGTACTTGTTGATTTGATGTTAATAACTGCTTACTTTTTGCTGTAACACACTTCCATCCACACTTTTTAAACTCTACCAAGCATTTATTCCTTTGTGTTCAAGTTAGATTAGCGGTTAGCTTGGCTATTAGCATGCTTGCACCTGTCTTTCTTTCAGGGTGTAACATATAATTGGAGGGAAGAGTCCACCCAGATTATTTAATTCTAAGGCTGTCTGAAATAATGAGATGTGACTAGGATTAAAGATTAAGAAATTATTCAATACAAAAGAGCAAGTACAAACAATAGCAATACCAGCGCTGGAGAAAGGACCGAGCTGTCTAAAGTCTTGCGCAATCTTAAAACAGTCGCTCTCCGTATATGCTTTTGTCCAACTTGCAGTATCACCTTGGCAGATAAACCAAAATCTTAACTTTTTTCAATAGTCTAGAGACTTTTAATATTTTTTTTATTAAAACGAACTAGCAATAAATGTAGCATCTTCTTCTAGTGTTATCATTAAATGTACTCGTTTTTAGAGACTCTACTTCTGTCCTTCGATGTCCCTGACGAACGAGGCTAGCTGCAGGGAGCATGACGTCACACTTGCTTGGCGCTGTTGGTCTAGTTCAGGGGTCGGCAACCCGCGGCTCCGGAGCCGCATACGGGTCTTTGGCCACTCTGATGTGGCTCAGCTGCATAATCGCCGACCCTCCCGGTTATTTCGGGAGGTTTCCGGATTTTTGGTGCCTCTCCCGTACATCACCCGGGGCTAATAGTCCCCCATTTTCACTCGGACAACAATGTTGAGGGCATGTTGTGATGGCTTTACTTTTATCCTCCTCTGCGACATGTCATCGCGCCCGTTTTTACACCATGCTATCTGCGTGCCAGCCGGACCCATGCATTTCGCTGCTTCTGTCATCACACGTACGAGATTGCAAGGCATACTTACTCAACAGCCACACAGGTTACACTGAAGGTTGTTTGGTGCTAGCAGGGTATATAATACAGCCAGGAATAGTCACGGATGCATAGGATTGTGGGTATTTGTTATGTTCTGTTGATGTTGTGTTACTGTGAGGATGTTCTCCCGAAATGTGTTTGTCATTTTTGTTTGGTGTGGGTTCACAGTGTGGCGCATATTAGTAAGAGTGTTAAAGTTGTTTATATCACAACCTTCAGTGTAACCTGTATGGCTGTTGAACAACTATGCCTTGCAGTCGAGTATGTGTGTCTGCGGAAGCCATATATGACATGTTACTGGGCTGTCAAGCCGTTTGTACATGTTGTAGAAGGTGTCAAAAGCAGTAGATTCATATCTCGCCCTTAGTTTTGTTATCTGGGTGATCAACAGCAGATAATCGTGAGAATAGTTGCTTTGAGAATTCGGGATCTTCCTGAAAAACTTGAGTGTTGATAAGTGTAATGTTGTCAAGCGGCATTCATATAAAGAGTCGCGGGCCGCACTAACTTTCAATTATCTTATCAAGGTGCGGGCCGTGTATCTAAGACCCCTGGTGTACACATAGCACAAAGCAAAAAAAAAAAAACTCTTTATGCTGTGTTATTTCATTTTAAATTTCAAAAGAGTTTTGTGGCTCCCATTGTCTTCTTTATTTTGTGAAATGGGTCGAAATTGCTCTTTGAGTGGTAAAGGTTGCCCACCCCTGGTCTAGTTGGACTGTCTCTTCATAAAAGCCACCACTGTCGTTTTACTATTTGCAATTTCTTTAGATGGAAAATATTTGGAAAATATTAAAAATTTTGTCCACATCACAGACATGCTGACAACGCTCCAGATAACGGCGTGCATTTTTTGATAGCGCGGTTTTCGATGATCAAAGTCTTTTTTCGGTGGTCAAGATTTAGGTACATCACTTGTCAATAATACACACGTTATAGGCCATATATGTAAATTGATACTGTAACGACCAGCTAATGTTAACTCTTTATGTTCGTGTGGTATGGAGTTGATGTAAATTTTTCCCATGTTTGCAAACACACCATCCGTGTCTTAAAGATGATTGGCGGAGAATGAGGAAATCTTGTTGTGTGCACGGAAGGTAAAACCTGTTGGAATTGTGTCGTTTGTTATCATAAGATTGGTAATAAAAGTTAAAAATAGTGTTGGACTTTGTGTGATTTCCTTGGGAGCTACAATATATTATGTTACCTTAATTTGTTTTCAAGTAAAAAAAAAAACATTTTCCAAGGTGTAGCGATAATCGAAACCGAAACTTAACTGGCCGTGTGTGTGTGGTTGCATGCACATCTCTGTCCACTTCCCTTGGTCTCGTTCCTGGTACCTTTTCCTCCGGAACCTAAATTAATTACAATGTGTGTGTATTTGCAACGGTGCATTCATTTTGTTTAACTTCTTTAAGCAGAACCAAGGCCAAAGTTAGTCATATCTTAAGTGTTCCATTCTGCTCAAAGATGAGAAATATTCCTCTAACTACTACTATCTACCTAGAATACGAAGACATGTAGCTCCCCCAGATACATGATTAATTGCGAGCAAAATAAATACGGAGACAGCCAAAGGGAGTCCGTGTTTGTGATCGGCATCAATCGGCAATGACGATCTTGTACTTTTTCATAAAAATCGGCCAATTGATCGGCACATCTCTACTTCATTGGTACTTTTTAGCGCTGATTTGTCATGATGTGTCCGGTTGGTTTTGTTTGGAAAAGGAAACACGTGACCATCCTGCATCTCTAGTTGTCGTATTTCAACTAGAAGGGAAATTTAAAGCTGGAGTTCAGTGTGCCCGACGTTGAAATAAATTACTTGTTTGTTCCTCTCAGGGGCAACCAGAACCGGGAGCAGGCCCAGCAGTGGTTGGACAAGCTCAACGACCAGTGGGCACTTCAGAGGTTCCTCCAGGACTGTCACGAGGTGGGTCTGCCTAAAACCTGCTGTTTGTTTAGCGTTTGTTGGTTTTACTCCCTAGTTTGTGCACCCGACCTTCTTCCTGTTTACACTCAACGGGCCAATAAGCAGAGAGAGAGATGTCACATGGTTTGTTGTGGTTTACAGTGGAAGCCGCTTATATCGACGCCTGGCTGACTGAAGCGATTGTTGCAATAACTGAAACAGCAACGAGCTATTACTAGCACATTTATTTGGGTCTTTGGCCACAGACCTTGCAATTTTTGTTGTGGAATATTAAATAACTGAGCGAGCTAGTGCCACTTATTATTTTAACATTCACTCATGTAAGTCTCTGAACATATGATATATCTGTGATATGTCAGCCATGTAGTGATAATAATGTATTTCTAGTTGAAGTAGGGAAGGGATTCACACGGCCTTATTCCTGGGGTTGATCTCGCGTGAAGGGAAGGCGGGATGTTAATCATTTTGCAATGCAGTCTCCTGAAAATTATGAAAAAGTGCCACTCTATATAGTAACTGACACTGTGATCAAAGTTGGAATTGCCATATTCAACACGCTACTGCTGTCTGTCAGCTAATGTGGATAATGCACCTTTCCAATTCGTCACGTTTCATGTGTCAGGTAAACCGCGATAAATGGGGTCATATGAATCTCCTTTTTGCGGTATTTCCATAACAAAACATCCTTATGCTTTGAGGGCATTCGGAATGTGTACGTGTTTTGTGACGTAGTTTAAGTCGTGCTATCATTTAATGCTCTGTTCATTTTACAATATTTTTTTACATGTTTTTCTTAATTTTACCATAGTTTTCAAACTTTTATCCAACAGAGCTGCTTTGGTAATTATATGTCTCGACTGCAGTGACAATGAAACTCTCTCGCAAGCGGCAGTCTTCATTAACAATCTTATAAAACAAGGCAATATATGAATGGATGTAGAATCCTGCTTGATACCAACATGCTTTAATTTTGAGGCTTATTTTGCACTGAACGGAGAGTCACTGAGTTTAATGGGAAACTGATCCTAACACAGCAAGACATGTGTGCTCTTGTTTCTCATAATGATTGTAAACAATAGGTAAAATTTCCTAAAAAAAAAGTGTACTTTAGGGGCGTGGTCCCTGCCGGGCGTCTTCCTGCGGGGCCCAAAATCTCGTGAAGTTTCTGCAACTTTCGCTCTTTGGCAGTGCTGAATTATTCATGAGCACTGCTTCTCATCACTAATTCACGAGATGAAGAGTGGCTCTCACTCTGTGTATGTACAGCATGTACAGTATGTGCAGTGTGTACAGTATGGGGGATCAACATAATGCTAGAGGTAGGAGCTGATAAAAAATATGTGTGAACTTTAAACACTGTACACAAGTCATTTGACTGTGTGTTTGTTTGTGTGTGTATGTATACATGTATATATGTATATAAATACACAAATATATACATATATTTGTATGTATATATATATTGTTTATTTTTATATGTATATATATATATATATACATGTATGTATATATATGTAAATATATGTGTGTATACATATTAATATATATGTATGTATATTAATTTATGTGTTTACATATGTATATATATATATATATATATATATATATATATATATATATATATATATACACACACACACATAAAGTACTATCTATTTTCTTTGCTGATTTATTACCTACTCCAACCAGTCTATGTCCCTCCGCTGTCCCCGTCCCCATACAATTCTTTCACAGTCTCAGGGGGCTCATCATTCTGTCACCCCCATGACCGTCTTTGTGCTCGTGCGTCTCCATGGATGTGGGTGAACACGCGACGTTTCCTCATAGTCACGTTAGCGTCGTTTGTAGCGAGCGTCTGTCAACAACACGCGCCGGGGTCCAGCGCTATAGCGGTCACGTCGAAACGTGTGATCACACAACTGCAGCTCGGGCGCTCCTCAGCTGCTGCAGAGATGGTGGGGGTGGGTGCTTGGCGTGCATGCGCGTGTGTGTTTGTGTGTGTGTGTGTCTTTTGTGTTTAAAAAGCTCTCCTCCGTCCCCCTGCCTACTTTCCCCGCACCCCCATGATGCCATAGCACCATCAGCTGTGTCAGTAAACTTGCACCCCCACCCCTCCAAAAATATAAATCCAGTTTTTGCTCCTCCCTCTCTCGCTAACCCGCCTACTGAAGGTAGGAGGCAGAGGGGAGGGGCCAGTGCATCATCTGGGCCGCCTGCCATTTTATTGTTTCAGAAAGGGGGGAGGATTTTTCCTCTTCTTTTTCTTCTTCTTCTTCCTCTGCTCCGGTCCATCCTGTCCTCGTGCCCTCGTGCTCGTCACGCTTCAGCCCCGCCTCTTTCCCGGTGAGGGAGCGCCGCCTCCGTTTGACGTCCGTTTTCCAGCCGATGGTGTCAGAGCACCTTTTAGTGCGGACACCTCCCCTCCTTTTCCGCTCCATCGCTCTCCCTGCGGCGGGGCGCGTCCGGGGCCGGGATGCGGACGCCAGCAGACGCCAGCGCCTGCCTCACACCCTTCCGATCGGGCCATTACTGCTAAAAACCGCCGGTAAAAGCGTGTTTGCATGGGGAAGCGGGAGGAGGAGATGCAGCATGTGGCTGTGAGGATGTTGTTGCCGGGAGACGGGGGATGCTTGCCTAAATGTGTCATGATGCTGTCAGTGCAGGCATGCCTGCTGCACACGTGAATGTGTGTGTGTGTGTGTGTGTGTGTGTGGGGGGGAATTCCTGCCACACTCACTGGCACACGTTTGTGCGACTATAAGTGTGTGTCCTGCTTCATGTGTGTGTCTTTCACCTTGTACAACACTCTTCTCTAAAATTGCTTTTGTGTTAAGCAAGTACATTTAGGACCTCAATTTACGAACTTAATTGGTTCTTCAACAGGGTTTGTCACTCAGTTTGTATAGTGAAGCAAATTTTTCTGCAAGAAACTATATAAATATGAATAATGGGTTCCAGCCTCGACAAAAGTCCATATTTCAGTGAAGCTTTATACACTTTGAACACAACTATACAGTACTGTACATCAAAAAACATACCAAAGAGCTATCTCTTTATTAACAAGTTAACACGCGCACACACACACACACTAGAAGTCCCTTTGGTGCCCTCACGATATATCAGAAATCACAGAAATCCTTAACTTTAACCACCATATTCCTATAATAATAAACATTTAAAAAAGTCAAATTCACTTACAGGCTTTTGGAAGAGGCGACGCTGAACAAGAGGTATCATATTTCCCCTGCCTATAGAGTGCACCGTTAATTATGCCGGTTCCACCAAATTTGAGAAGAAATATGTATGTTTATATACATTAGCTGCACTGGACTACAAAGCTGATATAATATATATATATATATATATATATATATGTATATATATATATATATATATATATATATATATATATATATATATACACACACATATGTAAGAAAGATTTTGTAAATGTTTATTTACATACCTGGGCCTGTCTGGCGGCATTGAAACGATCATCGTCAAGGACCCACTAACTGCGGAAGCGAGCTCTTCAAATAGCTACACAGACTCAATAACTCCGTGGTGACATCTTTGTGAATTTTCACAACTGAAACAATACAAAAAGAATGCAAACACTTGTAAGCATGTTAGCATATTAGCTAATGCTAACGACGCTAGCTTGATTACCTTACGATCGCATGTACAAATATGCATAAGAACACTCCTACAGACATCACACATGGGACGGTTTGATAAATAAGAATTGTTTTAGGTATATTGTAAAACGTACAATCATCGTTAGGAGCGATGAATGAAGAATAATTTTGAGCAGAAACGTTATGAAACGTTCCTTTTTCAAAACAGGAAGTACATTTTAAACCCGAAGCACCTGCAATGAGCAAACTTGCCCAAAAGATGGCGCCATAGCACAAACAATAACACACCTTTTCAATGTCTCTGTCTGTGTTTTATGAAAACTATTTCAATACAAAACATTATGGCCATTAGCGAAGGAAACTCCATACATTAGCCGCACAGTTTTATAAGTTGCAGGGTGCAAATCGATGGGAAAAAATAGTCCGCAAAATATATTGGTGTTTTCTCCTCTGCTGTGAAACAAGTCCGCTCTGGCATCTTTTTCCAGAAAAGTCAGTTCTCATCACAATTAAAAATTGCTTTGGTTCGAATCTGGCTTCCTCAATCTCTTTAATATGAGCAAGCACAAAATGGCTGCCGGCGGGACCTAAAGTGAATGAATAAGCCACACTTAGCGCAATCTAAAAGCTCCTAAACAAGAAAGTTCGCAAATAGAGGGATTCGTAAACCGAGGTTCACACTATTGTTATTTTTTTTTCTCCTAGCAATTAAACTGCCTGTTTTTTTACTGGTAAGTACCAAGATAATTACAGAATAGAAATATGAGTGTGTCAACAGTCCAGCGGAAGAAAAGCAATGTGACAAAGTACTAAAGTTGTGCTGACTTCCCTAAAACGTAACTCTGTTTCCATCACACCACTTTGGTTTCCGCCAATTTTTATTATTATAAGTTATACATATTTTTGGAGTCAAAATCATCCCACACACGCCTCATGCCATGCCTAATGTGTGTGTGTGTGTGTGTGTGTGTGTGTGTGTGTGTGTGTGTGTGTGTGTGTGTGTGCGTGTGCGTGTGTGTGTGTGTTATATAAGCCGTGATTGACGGGTCTTCTCCTCCCTCTCGTCCAGCTGGGGGACTGGGTATGCGAGAAGATGCTGATGGCGAGGGACAGCAGCCACGACGAGACCCAGAAGCTCCACAAAAAATGGCTGAAGCATCAGGCCTTCATGGCCGAGTTGGCCCAGAACAAAGAATGGCTGGAGAAGATCGAACGGGTGAGTTCTGCCTTTTCCGGTCGTGCTAAGTGTGGCTAAAAACACGTGGTGTGCAACAAACAGAGCACGTGACACCATTGTCAATCTACAAACCCCAAACCCAGTGAAGTTGGCACATTGTGTAAATCGTAAGTAAAAACAGAATACAATGATTTGCAAATCCTTTTAAACTTATATTCAATTGAATAGACTGCAAAGACAAGATATTTAACATATGAACTTGAAAATGTTATTTTTTTCTAATATTAGCTCATTTAAAATTTGATGCCTGCGACATGTTAAAAAAAAACTGGCACAAGTGGCAAAAAAGACTGAGAAAGTTGAGGAATGCTCATCAAACACTTATTTGGAACATCCCACAGATGAACAGGCCAATTGGGAACAGGTGGGTGTCATGATTGAGTGTAAAAGCAGCTTCCATGAAATGTTCAGTCATTCATAAACAAGGATGGGGCGAGGGTCACCACTTTGTGAACAAATGCGTGATCAAATTGTCAAACAGTTTAAGAACAACATTTCTCAACAATCTTTTGAAAGGTCTACGGACTGTAATATCATCAAAAGGTTCAGAGAATCTGGAGAAATCACTGTACGTAACATTGACCTTGGATCCCTCAGGGAGTACTGCATCAAACAGTGACGTCAGTGTGTAAAGACTATCACCACACGGGCTCAGGAACACTTCAGAAAACCACTTTCAGTAACTACAGTTAGTCGCTACATCTGTAAGTGAAAGTTAAATCTCTACTATGCAAAGCGAAAGCCATCTATCAACCACACCCAGAAACACCACCAGCTTCGCTGGGCCCGAGCTCATCTAAGATGGACTGATGCAAAATGGAAAAGTGTTTTGTGGTCTGACGAGTCCACATTTCAATTTGTTTTTTGGAAACTGTGGACGTTGTGTTCTCTGGAACAAAGAGGAAAAGAACCATCCAGACTGTTATAGGCACAAAATTCAAAAGCCAGCATTTGTGATGGTATGGCGGTGTATTAGTGCCCAAGGCATGGGTAACTTACACATCTGTGAAGGCACCATTAATGCTGAAAGGTACAAACAGGTTTTGGAGCAGCCATCCAAGCAACGATATCATGGACGCCCCTGCTTATTTCAGCAAAACAATGCCGAGCCACGTGTTACAACAGCTTGGCTTCATAGTAAAAGACTGCAGGTACTAGACTGGCATGCCAGTAGTCCAGACCTGTCTCCCATTGAAAATTATTGAAAATCATTATGAAGCGTAAAATACCACAATGGAGACCCTGGACTGTTGAACAATTTAAGATGTACATCAAGCAAGAATGGGAAATAATTCCACCTGAAAAGCTTCAAAAATGTGTCTCCTCAGTTCCCAAACGTTTACTGAGTGTTGTTAAAAGGAAAGGCCATGCAGCACAGTGGTAAAAATGCCCCTGTGCCAACTTTTTTGCAATGTGTTAAAATAAATAAATGATAAATGGGTTGTACTTGTATAGCGCTTTTCTACCTTCAAGGTACTCAAAGCGCTTTGACACTACTTCCACATTTACCCATTCACACACACATTCACACACTGATGGAGGGAGCTGCCATGCAAGGCGCCAACCAGCACCCATCAGGAGCAAGGGTGAAGTGTCTTGCTCAGGACACAACGGACATGACGAGGTTGGTACTAGGTGGGATTTGAACCAGGGACCCTTGGGTTGCGCACGGCCACTCTCCCACTGTGCCACGCCGTGTTGATGCCATTAAATTCTAAGTTAAGGATTATTTGCAAAAATATCAAAGTTTCTCAGTTCGAAAATTAAATATCTGGTCTTTGCAGTATATTCAATTGAATATAAGATGAAAAGGATTTGCAAATAATTGCATTCTGTTTTTATTTACCATTTACACAACGTGCCAACTTTACTGGTTTTGGGTTTTGTAGATCAGAGGTCCTCAACAGGGGGTCTGCAGGGGTCATAGAAGTTTTGGTTGATTAAATCTTTCCACAAATGTAAATATCTGTAAATGCACATTCTGACTGATCCAACACACAGTGTTGTAGTTTAGACATGGCATGCACACCCTACTCACTATGCCTTGCAGGTTTTTAAATAAAAACATAATTTTTGTATTATTACATTCATGTTAGCATTAGGAAGGTAAAAATTACTGGACTAGTTGTCAGCTGGCAATGAGCATGTCGGTAGTGAAGTAGCGATCAGCATGGCAGTTCCCTCCTAGCGATTACCGCACCAGTTGCCAGCTAGTAATCCCCGCTCTAGTTGGAAGCTTGCAATTAGCACTTCAGTTGGGAGCTGGCGATTACCGTATCAGTTGCCAGATAATGTTGAGCGTTAGTTGTTAGCTAGCGATTAGCGCGCCATGTGTCAACTCGAAACTTACGCACCAGTTGGCAGCTGACAATTACCGTGCTAAGTATCCGCTAGCGGTTGGCAGCTGACAATTACCGTGCTAAGTATCCGCTAGCGATTAGCGCACTAGTTGTCAGATAGTGATTAGCGCATTGGTTGTCAGATGGAGATTAGCGCACAGTTTGCAAGCTAGCAATTAGCGCGCTGTGTGTCATTTAGCAAGTCACGCACAAGTTGTCAGCAGTTGACAAAACGGTAGTTATTAGCTAGAGGTTAGCGTGCTAAATGTCATTGAGCAACTAGCACACCAGTTGTCAGATAGCAATCGGCTCTAGTTGGTAGCTGGCAATTAATGCATTAAATGTCATCTAGGGACTAGCACACCAGTGCACAGCTAGCGATTAACGCGGCAGTTGTCAGCTAGTGATTAGCACATTAGTTGTCAGATAGACATTAGCGCGCCGGTTGTAAGCTAGCGATTCACGCGCTATGTGCCATTACCGATTCACACACTTGTGGTCAGCTTGCCATTAGCGCACCAGTTGTCAGCTAGTGATTAGCGCAGTAGTTGTCAGCTAGCGTTTAGCACAGTAGTTGTCAGATAGCGATTAGCGCACCCATTGTCTGATAGCGATACATGCTAGTTTTTAGCTGTCGATTAGTATGCTAAATGTCATTGAGCGACTGGCACACCGGTTGTCAGCTAGCGATAAAATGCCAGTTGTCACATAGCAATCGGCGCTAGTTGGTAGTTGGCAATTAATGCATTACATGTCATCTAGAGACGAGCACACCGGTGGACAGCTAGCGATTAACGCGCCATTTGTCAGCTAGTGATTAGCGCATTAGTTGTCAGATAGAGAATAATGCAGTACGTGTCAGCTGCGATTAGTGCGAGACGTGTGTTACATATATGTTGCTTATATATTGTTTAAAAAAAAAGTAATATAAGTGAAGCATGTTTTAGATTTTATATATTTTGAACCTTGTTCTTGTTGTGATGGGTAGGTTTATATAAGCGTTGCTTCAACCTACACCCTTTCGGCTCAATCATTGCTCAAATGAGTGTTTTTTTTTTCTTTTTTTCTTTTTTGTTGTTGTTCTTTGTTTTATGTGAAGATTGCGGAAAAAAATAAATAAAATAAATAAATAAATAAAAATAAAGTGTCATCTAGCGATTAGCACACAATTTGTCAGCTAGTGATTGTAATATTGTATTGTATTATTGTATTATATTCACCAGTTGTCAGCTAGTGATTGTATTATTGTATTGTATTATTGTATTATATTCACCAGTTGTCAGCTAGTGATTGTATTATGGTATTGTATTATATTCACCAGTTGTCAGCTAGTGATTAGCGTGCTAATTGTCGGCTAGCGATAAGCCCTCTAGTTGTCAGCTGGCGATTAACATGCTTAGTATCAGTTAGCAATTAGCGTGCCAGTTGTCAGCCAATGATTAACCATTAATTTCTTCATCAGTTTTCTTGACCTGGAAAACTTTGATGACCCCTGATCTAGATCCTTTATTCTGACCTTTCTTCTCAAGCAGCATATCATGCCCGGTCTGGATTATTCGGTATTGTCCTGCTTTTCTTCCACACTTCCTGTAATTCAACAAAATAAGATAATATTTATTTTATAGCGCGTTAGAAGGCTAACTGATGTTAATGCTACTTCAAGCGGAGCGTGGCTTGTTTTTCCGCAGCGCGAAACGTCGCAGCTTTACGTCAGGCCGCGCGGCCGCAGTAAAATTTACGGAAAAATGAGGCCACGCGTCTTCCTCTGCAGTGTAGAAGTGGGCAGGGCTGAAACCCAACTCCCCCGCTGGGAGCAGAGGGAGCGCTGAGCACGCCGATGCGTTCGCTGGTCTCACGTGCACTGGAGCGGAGGCAGACCATGACTTGCTTGAGGGCAGGAAATATTTGGTGCCTGCATAAATAAAACACAGCTGATGTTCAGCAGGCGAAAAATGTGTGGTCAGGTATTCAATATTAGGAGCCATTATGGCAGTGCCTTTGAAGAGCTCTCCAATCAGAATATTCTGATTAAAGCAGCAACATTTTCACGTCTGCTTCTGATTGGGCCGTTTATTCGCCGTCCTGGTTCTCTCAGCGAGGTCCTCTGAGAGTCTGCCGACTATTTCTGTCCTCGCTTTGAAGCGTGCTCACCACTAAACAAGTGGAATCATTTCTCCTCTCCATTGTAAGCAGTAATGATCACCAGCAGAGGGCGTTACTACTACATGCCCAACTAGTCTGCTGCCTAAACAGGGTGCAAATAAGGACATTCCGACTCCAAGCTGAGTGATCCACACCACCTGGAAGTGCAAAACGCTTCAACATTTCACGAAACAAAAAACGACTCCAGAAAACAAATTAACAAAGAACAAAACATTTCACAGTTTTCAAAAACACAAAAACAAAAGACATAACACTTTTTAATTTCAGAAAAAAAAAAGACAAAACTGTTTACAATTTAAAAAAACACAAAAACAACAGACAAAACAATTTACAATTTCATAAACGGGAAGAGGAATACCCCAAAGCACAGATTGACAGCTAAATCAGCCAATCATATTCGCGGAGCCCGAATGCGGAAGTGAAGACTCAGCGGATCTGAGCAAAAAGATGAGTTTGTTTAGCTGTCAGTCTTTGTGACATTTCTTTTACGGTTTATCAAATGTAAGTTGTTTTTTCTTTTGTTGTTTTTTTTTTTATTTTAAATTGTTTTGACTTTTGTGTTTGGTCCGTGTACCTTCCGTTCATTCTATTTCCAATTCTTAAATGCAAATCAAAAAACTAATTTCGGACCAATTTTTAATAATATTTTCATTTCTGAAACCAAAGTTGGACAACTATTTAATTAAACTTTTTTTAAATTACAATAGAGCTCCTGCTGAACAAAGATGTTACCGTTCTGCTAAAAACATGCTAAACGCAAAGGAAAAGCTAAAATACTGCTTCTGGTTCAATGTGTCATCTCACAGATAAACACGCATTTTGGATGAACATGTTTATCTGTAAAAATAAAAATCCATAAAAGGCAAGATTTTAATGAAAATCAACCCTTTTTTGTTTGTTTTAAAATCTGCCATATATAAAGAAAATCAAAAAACGGCCCTAATTTCATGTTTTGACTTGCATTTCAGAATTGGAAATAGAATGAACGGAAGGTACACGGACCGTGTTTGTGTTTTTTGGAACTGGATATTGTTTTGTCTTTTGTTTTAAGAAATTGTACGATGTTTTGTCCTTTGTTCATTTGTTTTTTGACATTGTTAGTTGTTTCAAGTCCATGTATCTTTTGTTCGTTCTATTTCCAATTCTGAAACGCAAATCAAAAAACTATAAAAGGGACGGTTTTCGATTTTTATTATATATGGCAGATTTTAAATCAAACAAAAAAGGGTTGATTTTCATTAAAATGTTGCCATAAAATTAAATTTTGTGCTGTTTTCGTTTTATGGATTTTTATTTTTTCAGATAGACATAAAAATCTTAAAAAATGTTCATCCAAAATGCAAACATGCGTGTTTATCTGTGTGATTACAAATTGAACCGGAAGCAGTATTGTAGCCTTTCCTTTGCGGAAAGAATCAGAATAGTTTTTTATTGCCATTGTTTGAGAACGGGTTCACAAACTAGGAATTTTTCTTGGTGGAATCGTGCAACATAAAAGACATATAACACAGAATAGAATAATAACATGAGCTGTAACCTAGCTATCAGATCTTGTTATTGTTCATGTGCCTGATGGCCGAGGGGAAAAACCTGTTCAAGTGGCGGGGGGTGTGGGTCTGGATGGACCGTAGTCTCCTGCCTGAGGGGAGAGGGGAGTATCGTTTGTGTCCAGGGTGACAAGCACCCTGGACACAAACTATTCTGCAATAACTTTAGCATGTTTTTAGCATAACGGTTACATCTTAGTTTAACAGGAGTCCTATTGTCGTTTTAAAAAAGTGTCATTAAATAGTTGTCCAACTTTTGTTTTAGGACTAAAAATATGAAAAATTACCAGAATTTTTTTTTTTTGATTTGAATTTAAGAATTGGAAATAGAATGAAAGGAAGGTACATGGACCATTTTGTTTTTTGTGGTTTCTGTCATTTGTTTCATGAAATGTTAAAGTATTTGGCACTTCCAGGCCTCTGTACTGGTTGGTAAACTGCAAAATAGAGCTGAAAAATTATGAGAGCAAAAGACTGGATTTTAGGAAAAAATGTTAAAAACATGTTGGACTTTTCCAACTTTTTTTTGATGAATCACGATTATTTTTTGGAACGATTTGTAATCGTTTAAAATAAAATTCCAAAATTGATGTTTGTTTTTTTCAACCTATCCTGTCCAGTCACTCAGACAAATCATATTGTTGATGTAGATGATCATATCTGCTGTACAGATTTCCTTCAGAAAAGAGCAGTGCTGGATACTTCTCCTATTTGTATTTGACTTTATTAAATGTTTGGCTAGAATTGTATTGAACATATTGATCTGTAAAGACGACTGCTGCTTTTGCAAATGGTTCAAACATAATGACTCCTCCCTTTCTTCTAATAAGTAATATTCGCCATTTTTAATGAGCGAAACAAACATTGTGTGAGTGATAGGGATGGGTACCGTTCACATTTGAACCGTAACAATTCCCGGTACTGAATGGTACGAATTCTCGGTATCTTTGTGTGTGTTAATAAGTGTTAATTGTTTGATAGCAAAATTTTATTTTTAATCTTAAATTTAAAAAAGCGCTGATAATGAAATCTGTGCCGTCCAGTTATAGCTTGTTCTATTATTACATGAGTCTCACTTCCAAGACTTTACAAGGCAGTGCTGTACAGGCTACTGGTATCTATGTTACGTTGTC
Organism: Nerophis ophidion; assembly: GCF_033978795.1. Taxonomy (NCBI): domain Eukaryota; kingdom Metazoa; phylum Chordata; class Actinopteri; order Syngnathiformes; family Syngnathidae; genus Nerophis; species Nerophis ophidion. The sequence goes on along the minus strand of NC_084628.1, from coordinate 993,967 downwards.
TTACTAGGGACTAACTTTTTCCAGGAAGCTGAATGTATTATGTTGTGTCATTTTAAGTGTTTAAATTGTAAGTATAGTACTTAATACACACCAGCTGTTTCATTTTAACAATAATCTTACTTGTAGTTTTCATTACCAAATCAATATTGAAGTGTTGAACTCTCCCTGTAAAATCGCTATTGCTAATAGTAGCCTGTCTATGGCAAATTAAGTGTAAATTAGCATCAAGCTAGCGCATTTTGGAAGAGTAGGGTCTTACTTTACGTTCAAGCGTTTTCTACCAAGCATACTTTGTTTTTTGGTGTTGAAAATCCCAAAATTATTTTGAGGGCTTTTTGCTGAGTCAGCACTGAGTGCACCGGAAGTGATTGTTTATCCTGCAACCGGACCTGACGAACAGTGATGTGCCTATTGATATTGCCGATACCAGATATTTATGCTCTAATATCAAGTCTCTGATCAGAATCTCGATACTTTTAATACTTAAGTACAGAGTTATCCAAAAGTTTTCCACCATAATGCTATAAGACAGATATTGTGTACACTTTGCATTATAGGTGCCTAAGTTTATTATTATTAATTATTAGCTACAACATTTTGAGGGTTTTCTCATTACATACCGCTTTATTTGGTGCTATTTTTGCTACATTTTACAGTTGCTTTTACCTCATGTAAAAATAGAATAAAATAGTAATACGATTGTGTAACTGCATATCCGGGTTGTCAAAAATTCTGCCTGTATGAAAATATTATTGTGCAGTTACTTATCTTACATTGTTTATTATTGTTGTATTTTGATTTATGTTATTATTTAAAAGAAAAAAACGTTTTAAATTTCAGCACAAACATTAGATATATTTGCACAAAGTATCGCTATTGGATCGGTGTCACCGATACCAGCCTGAATTTTACTCAAAATCGAATCAGAAAGAAAATCAGTGGTATCGCACGTCGTCACTGACCGGGCTGCAACTGGACGTGATGTCACATGCAACAAAAGTATCAAAATAAGGCACAGTTTGATTTTACGTGAATAGCCCCGATGGAATGTGATCGGTAAAATTACCAAATTCGGTACCCATACCTACATCCTCTTTTTTCTGGGGAAAAATACTGAAGAACATTTGGCTGGGGGGGAGGGAGGAAGCAGGTGTGTGTGTGTGTGTGTGTGTGTGTGTGTGTGTGTGTGTGTGTGTGTGTGTGTGTGTGTGTGTGTGTGTGTGTGTGTGTGTGTGTGTGTGTGTGTGTGTGTGTGTGTGTGTGTGTGTGTGTGTGTGTGTGTGTGTGTGTGTGTGTGTGTGTGTGTGTGTGTGTGTGTGTGTGTGTGTGTGTGTGTGTGTGTGTGTGTGTGTGTGTGTGTGTGTGTGTGTGTGTGTGTGTGTGTGTGTGTGTGAGTGTGTGTGTGAGTGAGTGAGTGAGTGCGCATGTGTGTGTGATCTAATGGTACATTATCTGCACTCCCCCACTCTCTACACCCTGCTCTCCCCTCTGACCCTCCCTCCATCACACACCCAGTTGATGAAAATGCAAGGTCACAGTCCTCTTTGTTTACGTGAATGGATGCTCATCCAAGCCGATCATGTACGTTCCATTGACGCGTTTTACTGTTTCTAGGAGGGCCAGCAGCTGATCCATGAGAAGCCTGAGTTGGGCCAGATGGTCCAGAGGAAGCTGGCGGAGATCCGTGAGTGCTGGCAGGACCTGGAGAGCACCACACAGGCCAAAGCCCAGCAGCTCTTCCAGGCCAACAAGGCCGACCTCCTGGTGCAGAGCTACCACAGCCTGGACCAGAGACTGGGCCAGCTGGAGGGACAACTGGCCTTTGTAGACCGAGGGCAGGATCTGAGCACCGTCAACAGGCAGCTGAAAAAATTGCAGGTTTGCACTGCAGAAGACTGGCATCACCTTCCGTTCATTTGCATTTGGGGCTGTAGTTACACCAACAGCCAGCAGGTGGCACCAATGTTTATACTCATTTCACCAGACATCTTTGCTCTCCCACAGCATGCTGCTTTCAGCTTCCTTTAGCAGGCTGCCATTAGCTGTGCTTTACCTCCTCCTCATACTCACGGGTACAGTAACCTTCACTACATTTGTATTTTTTACTTCTTTTTTGCTGCGATGCTCATCCATCTCCAAGCATTTGTGCCAACAAAATGCAATGCCAGCGCCTTCCTCCGGGGCGGCGATATATGTAGTCCTCTGATTGTAGCTGAGATAGGCGCCAGTGCCCCCCGCAACCCCAAAAGGGAATAAGCGGTAGAAAATGGATGGATGGATGGATGTTCTATGACTTCATTATTGTGGCAAGTGAATTCAATTAGCGCTCATGCTAAGGTATTTAGCATTTCCTTTAATATTATAACACGGATGGCGGAGAACCATGCTCTCCACTGTCCAAAATACAGTGGGACCTCCATTTACAAACTTAATTGGTTCTTGAACAAGGTTCAGAAATCGAAAAGTTTGTATAATGAAGCTAATTTCGCCATAAGAAACAATGTAAATATGAATAATGTGTTCCAGCCTTGACAAAAGTCTGTATTATAGTCAAGGTTGTTTCACTTTAAATACAACATAATGTGCTTTACAGTACTATATACAGTATCAAACAAACATAGCAACATTGTGATGAATTAACTATCTCTTTATTGACAAGCTAAAACAACAACGACAAGCTGAACTGTGCTGTATGCGCTGCTCTGCCAACACACGCAAACATTTACGGGAGACTCAGGGCTGCAACGACAAAGAGGGAGTCCAGACTGAAGTAAAACTTGCACAAAATAATATTTGATAAAGCAAAAGCTAACATAAATCAGAGTCAGAGGAGAACAGAGCAAGTATGAGGTCATGGCTATCCTAGCTCAAATCCCCCACTCGATTAACCCCATTGAGGTGCAGCTGTGTCTCCTGCAGACAAGGCAGAGGGCGAGAGAGAGACAGAGCGAGAGAGAAGAGAGAGACAGAAGGTGGCCAGGCCGGCCTGCACTCCGATATTACTCCCAGAATACATCCACAAGGCCTGGGACATACAACACACACATAAATCCCTTGGGTGCCCGCACAAACAATCAGAAATTCTTAATTAATAACCATATTGCTACAGTAATAAACATTTTAAAAAGTAAAATCCACTCACAGTATGTTAACATCGGCAAAGAAGCAGCTCACCAGAATGAAGCAAACAGAGGCGGAGAAAGTGGGTGTGCAATAAATCCGCTTTGGCATATTTTTCCAGAAAAGTCAGTTCCCATCACAATTAAAAAACTTGGTGTGCCGGCTTCATTAATCTCTTTAATACAATCAAGCACAAAATGGCTGCAAGACGGACACAAAATGCATTAATGAAGCATAATTGCAGCTACCCAAAAGTTTGTAAACCAAAAAGTTTGTAAATGCAGAGGGTGCGTAAATCGAGGTTCCACTGTATCAGGTATGGTGGCACTTTTTAACACCATTCTGTATGCCTCCTCAGACCATGGAGTTCCAGATGGAAGAGTGGTACAAGGAAGTGGGGCACCTGCAGGTCCAGGCCTCCTCCGTACCGCAGCAGGCGCGGGTCAAGGAGACGGTTGCCGAGCAACAAGCGGCGGTGGAGGCCCGCATGGTGCGCCTGATCGAGCCCCTGAAGGAGAGGAGACGCTTTCTGCTGGCGTCCAAGGAGGTGCACCAAGTGGGACGAGATTTGGAGGACGAAATGGTGAGTCCTGCTTTCTAGGTGTAAATATGGACAATGATATCTCATTCGGTATGGGTACCGTTTACATTTGAACCAATATGGTACCTGGGAATCGATACCAGTACTCAAAGATAGCAATTGTTGGTATTTAATAAATGGTAATTGTTTGATAATAAAATTTTATTTTTTCCCTGTAACATTTAAAAATTAGCTGATTTTGATAATTGCTGTACAGTTGTTATATTTTGTTTTCTGATTACATGTGTCTCATTTGCAAGGCAGTTGCAATTCCAAGCATTGATGGCAGTACTCTATAAACCAGACCTGGGCAAATTAAGGCCCGGGGACCACATGCGGCCCGTTAAGATTTTTAATCTGGCCTGCCGGACATTACCAAAAAAATGTTTCAGATTTTTAAGATCAAAAATATAGCTGCCATTATGATGTGTAGTGATGTTTTCAAATGACCGTAAGTCTTGAACTACAGTATGCAAATTATTTCAATGGTTGGAATCTGCGCTTGTGCATGATATACTATTTACTATGGTGATCTAATTAGTTACTATGGTAATCTAATTAGTTAGAATGGTAATAATCGTCACAGGAGGGATTTTTTTTTTAGTAAGTAAGTAAGTAATAAGTAGGTAAATGTTATTTAGAAAGCGCTTTTCACAGATACAACCACAGAGCGCTGTACAAAACGTAGGTAAAGTAAAACCACAAATACATTTAAAACAACAGGGGCAACATCATAAAAAGGATACAAAGTGGATTAAAAATGAAAGTTGTAAGGTGCATTAACTAAAAGCTTTACTAAAAGGAGAAGTTTTCAAATGAAAGTTTCAACACAGTCAAGATCACAGAGGGACTGGTGCAAATTGTTCTAGAGTCAGGGACCTATAGCCTGGAATGCCAGATCTACACGGGTTTTAAAATGAGATATTGGGATCTTTAGGATAGGATAGATCTTTATTGTCATTGCAGAAGTACAACAAAATTTTATTTTCGTCACAGTCCCGCTAAGAGCAGACATACGTTACAGGGGGGGACAAGACGAGACCGCCAACGGATCAGCCACTTACGGCGCTCCTTAAAAAGTTGAGAAATGGGTGACATTGGGAGAGGTGAGGAGTAAAAAAAATATCAGTCTAAGGCTACACCTTCAGGAGGGGTCCAGACTGAGTCCAAGGAAAAAATCTCACGTAGCATGGCACACAATAAACATGGTATGTATATCACACCAGCTTTCAACAGAGGGAGGGATGGGTTTGAGGATACACCGCTGCTGCTATATAGCACTGCTCAATCATCCACAGCCCCAGAGGAATTAAGCGGTGATGAAGGCGTTGATTCGAGGGTGGGGGTCGTGTGTGCATATATACCCAATTAACTTGGGAGAGATGATGAAATGTTTTTATATGGACTGAGGCCGATATCAAAGTTCGACCACAGGTGTTGTTGTCAGAAAGGAAGGTCAAAAGCGTCCATCTTTGAGGAGTCCTCGGGATTATGTGCCATTTGAGGGATTCAAATCGTAGATTAAGAAGTTTTTTTTTTTTTGAGAAGACAAAATAGTGACTTATTTTCTATGTTTGTCCATGCTGGATTTCTTCAATTACAATTTAATTATTCCTTCTCCGCAAGCTTTTCCAAGACGAGATCCATTTTGCGATTCAACTCAGAAATCGCCCCAGTCTGTGTTCCCATAGCCCAACCCAATCCTTCCATTGTGTTGAACAGCCGTTGGGCCCCTTGAGTGGCTGCCATCGTCTTCCGAATTTGTCGATACACCAGAGCAATGCCCAGCCCAATCAGCAAGTGCCCCGAGATCACAGCTCCAAGTAGGTAGATGTCTTCGACGTCCTCGATGGAAAGGGCTGAGAGGCACATAATCCTCCATTTATCCCAGGAGTCTCTCACGTACCCCGCAGCAATGGTTCCATCAGGGCAGCCAGGCTCCCCCGAACCTCTTTTCCTTGTCGAAAAGACTGTGTCAATTGCGTCGAGAGTCCAGGTGATCATATTCATATTTGATGTTTAGATTAGAGGACAGCGCAAAGAAGGAGGCTTTAGAAAAGTTCAGACAAAGACAAGACACACAGAGCAAGCAGGGAAGGAGGGAGCGGAGAAAATTGCGACCGCCTCCACCAGAGGCAAGACCGAAGTAGAAGACCCTATGTTGTCAATATTCAGTGTTTTATCGTTCATAGATAATATTGTAAATGCCATGTTCTGTACATTCTGTGTTTCTCATTCAGTAAAAAAAAATGAAATTCCATCCTGTTTTTCAAGGCAGTCTGTCATAACGTTTTTGGAATTCAATCAGACATTATTGTGAGGTTTTGTATTAGTGTTCCTACAAATCAAATATACCGGCCCCCAGACACATTTTTTCTCTAATTTTGGCCCCCGAGTCAAAATAATTGCCCAGGCCCGGTATAGGCTATCTATGGTATGTTTAACGAGAAAGTAGCTTTTTTTTCAGGAAACTGAATGTGTTATGTTGTGCCCTACAAAGTCTGTATGCTTTAAGTATTGTGCCTATTACACACTATCTGTTTGATTGTAACATTTATCTTAGTTATAGTTTCCTTTTCCAAATTCGGAGGTGTTGAAATCGCATTTTAAAATTGCTGATGCTAAGAGTAGCCTGTCTATGGCAAATCCAATGTAAATTAGCATCAACCAAGTGCACTTTGAAAGAGAGAAGCCTTACTTTAGGTTTGGGCATTTTCTACTTGGCAGACTTGCTTCGTTTGTGTTAAAATCTCCAAGGGAGTTTGGCTGAGTCCGTCTTGAGTGCTGCTTGAGTGATTGTTTACGTACGTTTATGTTCACGTCACGTGCAGCAAAGGTATCAAAATATGGTACCACAGTAATAGTAGTGGTAACAACGGAATTCAGTCGGTGCCTGTAAAAGTACCAAATTCAGTTCCCATCCCTACTCTCTCATACATGGCATTTTGTTGCAGTTGTGGGTGCAAGAACGCCTCCCGCTGGCCATGAGTCAAGAGCACGGCTCTTCTTTGCAGTCGGTCCAGCAGCTCATGAAGAAGAACCAGGTAAGACCATCAGGATCGCCCTCAAAGCATACTGAGCTGAAACGTCCCTCGCTCTTGTGCAGACCCTCCAGATCGAGCTCCAGGGGCACCACGGCCGAGTAGAGGAGGTTCTGGAGAGGGCAGGGATCATCGCCTCCATCCGCAGCCCCGAGGGCAACATGGTGAGGGCGGGTCTCGAGCAGCTGGCCCAGCTGTGGGCTCTGCTATGGGTGGAGACCGAGCGCAGGCAGCTGGTCCTGGACGCCATGTACCAGGCGCAGCAATACTACTTTGACATGGCCGAGGTGGAGGCCTGGCTGAGTGAGCAGGAGCTGCACATGATGAACGAGGAGAAGGGGAAGGTGAGTAAAAAGAATTAAGAACATAAAAAGGTATATTTGGGTTCAACCTTCATCCGGGTCTTTCCAGGACGAACCGAGTACTTTGCAGCTGCTGAAGAAGCACCTGGTCCTGGAACAGACCATTGAGGACTACGCTGAGACCATTGGCCTGCTTTCACAACAATGTCGGCAGCTGCTGGAAATGGGACACCCTGATTGGTTAGCTCAAACACACACAACGTTACATATGTATCCTCACATTCTGTGCACTGTCGGCCACAGTGAGCAGATCAGCAAGCGGCAATCGCAGATCGACCGCCTGTACGTGTCGCTGAAGGACCTGGTGGAGGAGAGGAAGAGTCGTCTGGAGCAGCAGTACTGGCTCTACCAGCTCAACAGGGAGGTGGACGAGCTGGAACAGTGGATCGCTCAGAGGGAGGTGGTGGCCAGCTCGCCCGAACTGGGCCAGGACTTTGAGCATGTCACAGTAAGGATGGGAGTCATTGTACAGCAACAATAATTACTAGGAGTGTCCCAATGCTACTCTGATATCAGATATTGGTCTGATATCAGAAAAAAAACAAGTACATTTAAAAAAAACTCAGATACAAGCAGTCCAGCAGCGTGTTTGCTTGTGCCAGGCTGAACAGCCAGTTAACATTTCATTTACAAAGGTAAACATGGAAGGCTATAGGCTACGAGAAGCTAGCAGCTACACTACAGGCAAGCAAACAATAGCACACGAGCTACTAGAATCAGTGGCCACCTCACGATTCGATTCCGATTCAGAAACTACGATTTGATTAAAAATCGATTATTGATGCATATTTAAATAATGTATATTGATGCAGTTTTGCATTCCTTTTCATTTCCCTAAAAGAGTGTCAATCACTTGCAGCTTTTAAAAAGCAATTAATTTGTAATAAGAAATAGTTAAATTTATTCCCACATTTATTAAATAAATGAAAATTGTGTGCAAAACTGGACCATAAGTGCCCTAAAATAAAGGAGCTGTTCGGATCTCTCGGTGAGGTGGCTCGCTGCAGTCAGCCACATTTTAGAACTGTCTGCATTACTTTATTTACAATAAATAAATCAACAATCAATTAATAACGTTTACTAATCAATTCTATAATCGTCCATGTCCGAATTGCGATGCATCTAAACATCGATTATGTTTACCTCTACAAGTTAGACATACATAACAGGTGTCTTTAATAGAACAATATTGCAGTCTAAAACAGCACATTTGTCAATATGAACAAGTATCAAATAATTATAGTTGCATATTACTGACACATACAAGTCTCCAAGGCAGAAGCCTATTAGAAAGTATTCAAAAACAAATGTGTCTGCATCACTGAATGTTCTGGGCCATAAACTAAACTTACCTAATTATTGTGACCACTGGGGGTTGCCTAAAATCAAGTTACCACACCAAATAAGACAATTGTAAACAGTAACAATACATAGGTTAGTGTTTTTCATACCTACCATCGTTCTCTGTTCAAACCTTTTTCTTACAAACCCCCTTTCCATATGAGTTGTGAAATTGTGTTAGATGTAAATACAAACAAAATACTATGATTTGCAAATCATTTTCAACCCATATTCAGTTGAATATGCTACAAAGACAACATATTTGATGTTCAAACTGATAAAACTTTTTTTTTGCAAATAATCATTCACTTTAGAATTTGATGCCAGCAACACGTGAAAAAGAAGTTGGGAAAGGTGGCAATAAATACTGATAAAGTTGAGAAATGCTCAATAAACACTTATTTGGAACATCCCACAGGTGTGCAGGCTAGTTGGGAACAGGAGGGTGCCATGATTGAGTATAAAAGCAGCTTCCATGAAATGCTAAGTCATTCACAAACAAGGATGGGGCGAGGGTCACCAATTTGTAAGCTAATTGTCGAACAGTTTTAGAACAACATTTCTCAATGAGCTATTGAAAAGAATTTAGGGATTTTACCATCTACGGTCCGTAAAATCATCAAAAGGTTCAGAGAAACTGGAGAAATCACTGCACGTAAGTGATGAAATTACGGACCTTTGATCCCTCAGGCGGTATTGCATCAAAAACCGACATCAGTGTGTAAATGATATCACCACATGGGCTCAGGAACACTTCATAAAACCATTGTCAGTAACTACAGTTGGCTGCTACATCTGTAAGTGCAAGTTAAAACTCTGCTATGCAAAGCAAAACCCACTTATCAACAACACCAAGGAACGCCGCTGGCTTCGCTGGACCCGAGCTCATCTAAGATGGACTGATGCAAAGTGGAAAAGTGTTCTGTGGTCTGACGAGTCCACATTTCAAATTATATTTGGAAACTGTGGACGTGGTGTCCTCCGGAACAAAGAGAAAAATAACCATCCGGATTGTTATAGGCGCAAAGTTCAAAAGCCAGCACCTGTGATGGTATGGGGGTGTATTAGTGCCCAAGGCATGGGTAAATTACACATCTGTGAAGGCACCATTAATGCAAAATGTTGCAGCCATGAAATTATAAGTTAATTATTATTTGCAAGAAAAAATAAAGTTTATGAGTTTGAGCATCAAATATCTTGTCTTTGTAGTGCATTCAACTGAATATGGGTTGAAAAGGATTTGCAAATCATTGTATTCCGTTTATATTTACATCCAACAAAATTTCCCAACTCATATGGAAACGGGGTTTGTACCTTCCACAATACAAAATAATAAAAGCATGTGCTGATATAGTATCGGGTCAATATCGGTATCAGTTAATACTCTCGGCTTCAATATCGGCAACATATCGGATATGAAAATGTTGTATAAGGTCACCTCTAATAATTAACACTGAACATGAAGCACCACTATTAGAGTAGTAACTCGGCTTACGGTTTTAATTGGTTCTGTGACGGAGCTAGTAACCCAAAATACTCTTATTCCAAACGTTTGTCATCAAAATGAACTGAAATCTAATTATTCCATTCCATGCTTGGCCCTCGAACCACTTTAACATGTAACATGCTTTTTAATGAAAGAAGCGAACATCTAGATAATGAATATTGTATAAAAAAAATAGGTAATATATTAACAATATACAGCATTTACTTTAGAGAGGGACTTTTACAGTATTTCTTTCGAAATAGCTTCTCTGTCAAAACCACGATCAGCAGCTTCTTCATATTTTAATGAATAAATGTCCGCCATTCAGATGTTATCAACTCATTCTGCCTCATAATGGTGCTTTACCAAGCCAACTACACACTCAGTTAATATTATAATAATATGTATTATATAATAATAATTGAATGATTATCATCCACTTGTCCTTCACCCCCACATTCTTTCTTCCCATGGTTGTGTCAGCTATGGCGTGACACAAAATGATTTGGTCAAATCTGGCGGGGTTCAGAGTGACATTGGCTTTACGAGTGCCACATCTTACAAAAAATTTGAAATACCAGCTTCCTTACCACTTGTTCTAAGACCAATTTCTGACCAAAACATCCGGTCTCACTCGCTGGCATTAAATTATAGCTAAAGATCAACATCACTTTGTTTTCCAGCCATGGGAACAAAGAAAGGGAATGCGAAGGACAGTGCTGAGAAGAAACTAAGAAGAAAAATATATCAATTAAAAAAAATGACAGAGCATATGCTTCAGTGTGGTCTGCACCACACTGAAGCAGTCGATAAGTCCATATGAAGCTTATGTTTAGTCAATATGAGTCAGAAACACCAGCCAAAGGTGATAAAACAATATCTAAATGGCAATCATCTATCCATGAAACTATGGAGAGGCTGCTGATGTCGTGTTTGACTGAAAAACACGAAGTGCGCTCTCCAAGCTAATTGCTGTACAAAAAAAACATTACTTCATAAAACTGCTGTAGTTGTTTGTAGTACATTCTATTGTATTGTTTTATACAATATTGTTATCTAAAATGGTGTTTCTTAACAATAGAGGGCTGCCAAAAATATTGGTTTCGCATGACATCGCTAATATCATAGTTAGAAAAGTTTCTTAAGTGGTAAAGCTGTATTTTCATTTGCATTTAAATTTTATTGACAATTTATTTAAGAAAAGTATCTGTTAGTTATAATTTATTTATCAGTTTTTATGGTTTGCTTCTTTTACAGTATACTTTTATTTGATAGTCTTTTTTATTTGATTTAAATGTTTTATTATCAGCTTGACCTAAGCCTTGATGATAATCTTTGTGATTAACACATGGTTACATATCATTCGACAAAGTTTATCCTGTTGAACTGTAAGTCGGTTAGATATAATTATTGAATACGATAAACAAAAAAATCAAGAGTAAGTTTTCTAATTCACTGTTAATATTTGAGTGGGCACCTAGCTCCTCTGTTGTGGAAAAGTTGGTGTCAAAAAGGTTAAGAACCCCTGATGTAAAAGTTGTTTATTCTTTTTCAAAAGGCATGCTACATGTTAGAATTGTGCTGTTTCGGAGGGGTGCGAGCACATATTAAATTGATTTTAGTAAAATTTCACAAATAACACTTTTACAATACAAGTTTTTTGAAGTACGAGCTGCATCACCGAACCAATTAAACTGGCATCCCCAGGTACCATTGTACATACTTCTTTAAATTTAACAATGCACATTAATTTCATTGTATTTTTATAACTGTTTTTTTATTTTCCTATTTAATATATACTGAACTTACTCTCGTACATAGGTGTCAAACTCAAGAGCCAGGGGCCAGATATAGCACGCCACATCATTTTATATGACCCTTGAACGCCTGGAAATATTATGCATCAATAAAGTACTTAATATTTTCTTACTAAATGTGGTAGTTCTTTCCATTTTGACAGAAACAATACATGTACTGCATGAAATTGCATACATTTTAAACTTTAATATTATTCAATATTCTAACAAATATTATATGTTCATACTTTTCCACACTGTTAATGTTAAACTAAGAATAAATACTTAAATATCTGCTTGACCTATGATGTTATCTATATAGTTGTACACTGTAAAAATAGATTTTACAGTGACATTTACAGTGGTTTTTACAGCATATTAGTGTAAATTTAAAAACTCTACCACAGTTTTTTTTTTTCTATTGTGAAATTCTGGTGACTGAGCAGACAGGTTTTCCACATAAAATATTTTACGGTGTATTAATGTAAATGGAAAAATGGTACCACAGTTTTTTCACTGTCAAAAACTAGCTACTTTGTTTTTCCATTCACGGTAATATGTTGTGAAAAACACTGTACATTCTACAGTAAAAGTTGGGCGACAAAACTACCATTTTTTTACTGTAAAAAAACCCCCACAGTGGTACCTTTTTTATTTACAGAGTCAAAAGGGACAATTGGTGAAAACTAATTAATTTTATAAAAAAGTAACGCATATTTTACAGTAAAATTATGGTGACTTTGTTGTTTTTTACTGTAAAATCTAAATATGTTTGACAGTGTATTTAAAAATGATGCATAATAATAAAATGCATAGGCAAGTTGTTACAAGCGGACAGTCATAACTGTGATGTGGCCCTCAATTTAAAAAACGAGTCTGACTCCCCTGCTCTAGTACTCCTGTCTTCTAGTGCCTTTGTTGATGCTGCTATTTGAAACTTCGCCATCGAATCGACTCTAATCTGAAGCATTCTCCCCCTCTGTAGCTGCTCCAGGAGAAGTTCACGGACTTTGCGTCGGAGACGGGCAACGTGGGCCAGGAGCGAGTGACGGCTGTCAACCAGATGGTAGACGAGCTCATCGACTACGGACACGCCGAGGCCGCCACCATTGCCGAATGGAAGGACGGCGTCAACGAGTCCTGGGCCGACCTTCTGGAGCTGATGGAGACCCGGGCGCAGATGCTGGCCGCCTCGCACCACCTGCACAAGTTCTTTTCCGACTGCAGAGAGGTGAGAAGGAGGATCATGAATTTGATGTGCGATGATTTTGATAGGTACACGATTCATTATGCTGTTTTTGTAGGTTCTGTGCCAGATTGCGGACAAGCATCGAAGGCTACCGGAGGTCCGTGGTCGCCAGAGCAGCACGTCCAATACCAGCACGCTGCAGAGACTCCTCCAAGGTTTTGAGCAGGACATCCAGCTGCTGGTCACGCAGGTACAGCGGCTAAAAGTTCCAACATCTTCCTGGTGCCGACCTGGTGCTCCCTAAACCGTCTCCCCTTGTCCTCCATCAGGTGCGGCAGCTGCAGGAGAGCGCCGCCCAGCTCAGGACAGTGTACGCGGGCGAGAAGGCGGACGCCATAGCCTGCCGCGAGCACGAGGTCATGCAGTGCTGGAAGGAGCTGCTGACGTCCTGCGAGGAGTGTCGGGTTCAGATCACCACGGAGACGGACAAGCTGAGGTTCTTCAGCCTGGTGCGGGATCAGATCATGTGGATGGACTCGATCATCTGTCAGATCGGGACGGGAGAAAAGCCGAGGTAGATGTCACTTCTTCTCCGCAATGACGTCCTTCTGCTATCTAGTGTCCATGTTTGTCCTCGTCGCCTGCAGGGACGTGTCGTCCGTGGAGGTGCTGATGAACTATCACCAGAGTCTGAACAGCGAGGTGGATGCTCGCAGTCACAGCGTGGTGGAGTGTATCGAGATGGGGAAGACGCTGCTGGCTGCTCGCAACCCCGCCGCCCAAGAGGTGAGATTATGGAAGTAATATTGTAGCAAAATTATTTGCCAACGTGTAATCCAATTTGTAAGCGTGTATAATAATTTGTGTGTCTTTATATCAATCCGAGTGTGTGTATTTAGATCCGCGTACGTGTATTTTAAATTGTCTGTTTGTCCCAAATCAGAAAGAACTGTCGATAGCCTGTCTACTTACACGTGACTTTTTGCGACACTTCTGCCGTGTACGATTTGAGCGAAGGCCATCCAGATTTGTGAGCGTGTAATGCAACAAGAGGACGCGCATGCGTGTAATACAATCTGCTCATGATTTGTGAGATTGGCTGCCTTTTTTACACGTGACTTTTGCCCTACTTCTGTCGTGGAAGAGTTGTCTGTCTATACAGCGATTTCAGAGTGTAAAATAAGTTGTCTGTCTGTAACGCCACCTTGTATTTCCAAATACGCACCACTAGTTGGCGCCTTTGCAGCCATCATCATGGTATTGCGTAACCGTAACCCTTTCTCGCGCCACACTTGACATTTCTCATGGTTATATAACTCCATTCACTACTCTGTATTTTTTTCATAGTAATAAACTTAGTTTTTTTGCAACTTGCCGTAGTGCGGGTAACTCTGATGGATCGTTTGAAATTATCAATCCCAGACCAAGCAATCAATCACTGTGCCTACATTTAACCAACCACTGAAGACACTACCCAATTTAAACCAATCAGAAACAACGTAAGGCGTTTCTCTTTTACACACCTCAGCTGTACGTTGTTTCTGATTGGTTTAAATTGTGTGGTGTCTTTCATTGTTGGTTAAATGTAGGTAAGTAGACAGCTTATCGGGGGTTGTTTCTGATTAGGGACAGACAGACAACTTAAAACGCATGTACGTGGATCTAAAACACTGGGTGAGGGGCACATTATTAGGATTTTTTTCTTTCATTAAAATCCGTCAGTTCTAAATAGTCATCATAAAACTTAAGATAAAAAATCTTTTGCTGTGAATTTGTTCTAGGAATCAAAAATAAGAATGTGCAACAATCCCCATACCTCCTTGCAAAAAAATAAAATGGTTCATTCCTTTCACACTCAAAGCTCACCTCATTTACTCACAACACCGATATTTGGGAACAAGTATGAGGTGCCAGAAGGAAAGTAAATATATAACAAATCTATTTGTGGCAGCATCGGACAAATGTATGTTTACATTTCACTTTTGCATCTTATAGCACATAACTGTGGTGTGTTCAAGGAACTTTGATTAATGTTCTAAACAGAGGCATCACGTAATTCAGGGGTGTCAAACTCATTTTAGCTCAGGGCCACATGAAGGTAAATCTATTCCCACGTGGGCTGGACGGGTAAAATCATGGCATAATAACTTAAAAATACAACTATGACAACTTCAGATTGTTTTCTTTGATTTACATTGGCACAAAATAGAACAAGGACATTCTGAAAATGTACATATCACAAATAATCCTCTTGACAAAAAACTTAAAGTTAGTAAAACATTCTGAGGGAAAAAGTGGTGTAGTTCAAAAACACCATGAAGAACACAATGAAATTAGACTTAATCTCAGTGTTTCTACTAACCAAATCAACTTTAAGTCACAGCCCATCTATGATTGAACAAAAACAAAATTAATCATCAATAAAAACACTTTTATGTATCAACTACTTTATTTGTAATTTCCATTGTTGACTTTCTTTAAATTTGCACGTAAGAAAATCATTTTCACAGAACTGTACCAATTGTGCAGTGTCTCCTGCAGCATTTTAAGTGAGGTTTCCAATTGTTTATTTTACTACTGTTTGGTTAACGGTGAGTCGAGGGGGAGGAGTCGAAGCCCCGCTTTACCGTGTACATATTGCTTGGTATAATTGCCCTCACCAATATAAACCATTTGCTTGCCTAACAGAATTGCTATTGTGACATCCAATGGACACTTTTAGAACAGCACTTTCTTTAATTTAAAAATGCAGCTCAATTGTATACTTAGCACTTTCATCTCGCGGGCCTGATCCGGCCTCATGGGCCGCATGTATGATATTCCTGACCTAATTGATGTGACGGGCAACCTTAAATGATGAGCAGGCTACATTAAATGTAATGGCGGACCACATTAATTGATGTTGCGAGTAATATTAAACGATAGCCGAGCCACTTTAATTGATGTGGCGGGTGCCTTTAGTTAATGTTGCGGGCGAACTTCAATGATAGGCGGCCCACATCAAAGGATGTAGCGGGCCACCTTTAACGATGTGGCGGACCACCTTAATTAATGTGGAGGCCGACCCTTACACGGTGGGTGTGCCACCTTAGTTGGTGTCACGGGCCAAATTAAACGATGTTGCAGGCCAGATCTGGCCCTCAGGCCTTGAGTTCAAATCGACACCTGTGTGTTAGGCTAAGTCGTGTCTGTGATGGTGACCGTGTTGATGTTGCCTGCAGATCAAGGAGAAGCTGGACAAGGTAGTTGCTAAGCAACACGAGCTGTCTGAGAAGTGGGACAAGCACTGGGAGGTCCTGCAGCAACGTGAGGGCCCAAACCCAGACATTGGCTAACAAGTCATGCTGTGTACGATTAACCGGTTGTCTGGTGTTGTCCTTGTGGTGGTGATGTCAGTGCTGGAGGTCCATCAGTTTGCTCAGGAGGCGGTGGTGGCAGAGGCGTGGCTGACGGCCCAGGAGCCCCTGGTCAACAGCAATGAACTCGGGGCCAGTGTCGACGAAGTGGAGCAGCTGATACGACGACACGAAGCCTTCCGGAAAGCCGCCGCCACCTGGGAGGAGCGCTTCAGCTCACTGCGCCGCCTCACCACGGTATTTTTATTACACTATACAAGGACGAAGGCGACATTTACAACTGACAAACGCGTACATGTAGACTGTAAAGGTCGGGGGTTCATTGCCTTGCTTAAACGCCCGCTTAAGTCGACGTCGACATACACGGTCAACTGCTTTTTGAGACAAAGGTGTCAGATTATTGTTCCGTTTATGTTGACATGTTCAGTATTACACAGTTCTTCATAAGTGCTAACCAGCCACAACATAACTACTGTCCAGTTGAAACAAACACAGACTTCCTATTCAGTGCAAAATAGACGTCAAAATAAAAGCATGGTAGTATTAACCTAAACTTAAATATTTATTTTCCATGGTTAGCCAACGGAAGAAAGATTTGCGTGTGTATAAAAGTTTTATTGTCATTGTAATGCAAATAAGAGTATAAAGTATTTACTTGTTTTTACCGTCTACAAAACAGCCCTTTGTAACTTAAAGCTGGGGTGTCTAAACTTTTTCCAAAGAGGGCCGCATACTGAAAAAAAAAAGAACGCGGAAGGCCACTTTGGCACATTTTGTGCATTAAATATGCTATAACCAATTCAATGTGCATCACCATATGCTAAGCTATTTGAAAAACAAACATCGATATCTTAGCTTTTGTGTTTTAGGTGACAAAACAAATACAGGGGAACCTCGATTCACAGATGTAATTGGTTCTTAAACATGGTTTGTACATCGAAAAGTTTGTACAGTGAAGCAGAGTTCCCTGTAAGAAACAATGTAAACATGAATAATTGGTTCTAGCCTCGACAAAAGTCCAGGCTGTTTGTTGGCTTTTCTGGACCCATATTGAGTAAGTAAATTAGACAAAACTTGGTGAATTGGGGAGAAAAGAAACATGCTGAGATGTGGCCGCTCCAAAATGGCTGCATATGAAGTGACATCCCTAAGCGGCACACAAAATGAATGGCAGAAGCGCTCGTACACAGAGGCATATTTGGCTTAATCTAAAAGTTTGCAAATAGAGAGGTTTCACAGTAGTTGATATACCTCATTCATAATGAATTCATTTAATTTTCCGAACATGTCAGCGGCCAATAAAAATTAGTTTTGGCCGTAAAATGTCCCCTGGTCCACACTTTGGACACCCCTGCCATACAGCAAGATACTGGAATGCAACCAGTGCGGCTCAACAACTACACATCCTACAGGCCAACGCCTGCATCACAGCTCAGAAACACACAACACTGAACTCCCGTAACTACAATATCGTCCAGATAAAAATATTCACAAATGGAAAGAATCTGTGTTTTTTCCTCTTTCCCAAGTAAATGTAAGTTTGTTGCTGTAAATAAAATTAGTTTAACATTTTGGTGTAAATAAAAGTAGTTTGTTGGTATAGATAAAAGTAGTTTGGTGGTGTAAATAAAAGTAGTTTTTTTAGTATAGATGAAAGTAGTTTGGTGTTATAAATAAAAGTAGTTTGTTGGTATGAATATAATACTTTAGTCATGTAAAAAAAAGTATTTTGTTGGAATAAATGTAATTTCTTTGTTAGTTTGAATAATAGTTTTTTTTGAGTCAATTAAAGTAGATAGTTTAATGTAATTAAAAGGTAAATTGTTTGTTTGTGTGAATAAAAGTATTTTGTTGGTGTAAACACCAGTAGTCAGTTGATATATATATATATATATATATATATATATATAGTAATTTGTTGGTGTCAATATAAGTAGTTTCTTTATGTAAATAAAAGTATGTTGTTGGTGTAAATGAAAGTATTTTCTGGAAAATATAAAATTACTTTGTTGTTATAAATAAAAATAGTTTGTTGAAGTATATTAAAGTAGGTTGTTGGTGTAAATAAAAGTAGTTTGTTGGTGTTAATAAAATTACTTTGTTGGTGTAAATATAAGTAGTTTTGTGGTATGATAAAAGTAGTTTGTTGGTGTAAATACGAGAACTTTCTTGGTGTAAATAAAAGTACTTTGTTGGTGACATTTTAAGTACTTCGGTGGTGTAAATAAAAGTAATTTGTTTGTGAAAATAAAATGTGTTTTTTGGTGTCAAAAGTAGTTTCTTAGTGTAAATAAAAGTAGTTTTGTGATGTAAAAAAAGTAGTTTCTTAGTGTAAATACAATGTAAGCGATTTTTAGTTTCAGTTTCAGTCTCTGCTATGTCAGTGTCGTGATTAAAGAGTTCTGCTCGACTAAATCTCATCCTAAAATGAAAGATGTTGTTGAAATTGATGATCTTTTGGTGGTGTGTGCAGGTGGAGAAGCTGAAAGCGGAGCAAAGCAAACAACCCGCGACACCTCTACTGGGTCGTAAAGTCTTCCTGGACCCTCTTGACGCCTCCCCCGTTCCTTCCACCCTCCCCCGCCTTCCGCTCTCCCCCGTCATGAGACAGACCATCTATGAACAGAACGAGGCCAGCACTCCACCATCACCCTCGCCGGCCACCCCCACGCCGTCCCCCTCGGCCGCGGCCCGCCGCCTGGGTTCCACAGTGGCCGGCTACATGCCTGTGACGAACGACAGCAGTTACCGCCACGGCCTGGAAGCGCCTCATGGGGGCGTGGTAGGCATGGGGCTCCGCCAACCTGCTCCTTCTTCCATTTTATCCGTCGCCACGGCCGCTATGCTTGTCTCCGCCAATCAGGCGCGAGAAAGCACCAGCAAGGTTCTTCTTCATCCGGCGGCAGAGGTGGATGCAAAACTGTCTCCCTATCTCCGGCGACCGAAAATCCAACACCTGGGTGACGCGGTGACGCCGCTGGTAGTAGCCAGCAGGCTGGAAAAGACCAGGGAGAAAGGCCGGGAGATGATGACGGAGAGAGCCGAGGTGGCCGTCATGGCCGAAGTGGTTCTCCAGGACCCAAACCGGGACAGGCTCCACGGCGACCCCGTCAGAGGGTCCCGTCCCTCCAGGACTAACCCTGAGCCGCAGGTGCAGACTCATAGGGAACACAAGTTGGAACGCCAGCTGTCCAGCGAGCAGCTGATCCAGGCACGCAGGGACGAGCTTCCTCAGGAGGTGTGGCGGGAACACGCCGAACGGCGGGAGAGGCGGACTCTGGAGAGACAAACATCCAGCGAGCAGGAAGGCCACGGGAGCCTCGATGGACGCAGGAGGGACCGACAGCGGCTGGAGAGGCAGGAGTCCAGCGAGCACGACACCGGGAAGGAACATTCCGACCGACGCTCAGGGGGAGGGTGAGATCTTGAAGCTGTTTTGAATGTCGCTGACGCTTCTTTAAAGTGCTCCGAGGGGTAATAACTTTAGTTTCTTGGTGTAAATAACAGTTGTCTGTATATGTGAATACTGTAACGATCTGGTGAGGTGGATCCCAAGGATGCAGAGACGTATTTTTTGTGGACAATAGTTCTTCCTTTTATTTTTGAGGAAGCACAAAGTAACAAAACAAAGGTGATGTTGAAAAAGACAAAAACACACCATGTAAAAAACTACTAAGAGAACTAACCTATACAAAACAAAAAGCGCTAGACAAGACTAGGAAAAATACTTCTAAAAAGAAGTAAAACAGAAAAACAAAGTACAAAATAAGAACACTAGACAAGGCTAGAAAAATACAGGCAAACCTGAGAAAAAGGCGCAAGACGAACTAGGGAGTCCTCTGGCAAGACCAACAACATGTCTGTCTGTTGCAAGCAGTGGATAAAGTTCCGGCGCTCACCTGCTGTCAGCAGCCAGGTTAATTAGGCTGCCACTCCATACTGTGGACGAGAGAGAGAGTGAATATGGTGTGCAGACAAAACAGGAATGAGCAAGGAAATTTCAGATTACCACAAATACAAGTTGTTTATTTGGTGTAAATAACAGTAGTTTGTTGGTGTAAATAACAGTAGTTTATTTATGTGAATAAATGTAGTTTGTTAGTGTAAATAACATAAATGTTTTGTGTAAATAACATTAGTTTGTTTATGTGAATAAAAGTAGTTTGTTAGTGTAAATACCATACATTTTTTTGTGTAAATAACATTAGTTTGTTTATGTAAATAAAAGTAGTTTGTTGTTCTAAATAATAGTACTTTGGTGGTGTACAAATACAGTAACAATAGTTTGTTGGTGTAAATAACAGTAGTTTATTTATGTAAATAAAAGTAGTTTGTTGGGGTAAATACCATTAATTTGTTGGTGTAAATAACATTTGTTTTTTTATGTGAATAACAGTAGTTTGTTTATGGAAATAAAAGTAGTTTGTTGGTCTAAATAACAGTAGTTTGTTGATGTAAATAACAGTAGTTTGTTGGTGTAAATAACAGCAGTTTGTAGGTGTAAATAACATTTGTTTGTTTATGTGAATAACAGTAGTTTGTTTATGTAAATAAAAGTAGTTTGTTGGTCTAAATAACAGTACTTTGTAGGTCTAAATAACAGTAGTTTGTTGGTGTGAATAGAATTAGTTTGTTGGTGTACATAAGAGTAGTTTGTTGGCATAAATAACAGTAGTTTGTTTGTGTAAATAACAGATGTCTATTAATGTAATCAACAGTTGTTTGTTTATGTAAATTAAAGTAGTTTCTTGGTGTAAATAAAACAAGTTTGCCGGTGTAAATAACAGTAGTTTGTTTATGTAAATACAAGTAGTATCTCTTTGTAAATAAAAGTAGTTTTGTGTAAATAAAATGTGTTTCTTGATGTAAATAAAAGTACTTTGCTGTTGGAACTAAATTTTGTTTGTTGATATAAATAAAGGTAGTTTTTTGTTGTAAATAAATGTAATATGTTGGTGTGAATGAAAGTATTTTGTTAGTGGAACTAAAAGTAGTTTTTGTCAATGTTAAAAAAAAGTAGTCTGTTTGTTTAAATAAAAATGATTTGCTGCTGTAAATAAATGTAGTTTCTTGGTATAAATAAATGTAGGTGTGTGTAAACAAAATTAGTTTCTTGTTGTAAATAATACTAATTGTGTGGTGTAAATAAAAGTAATATGTTGGAGCAAATAAAAGTAGTTGGTGTAAGTAAAAATACTTGGTTGGTACAAACAATTCATCTGTTGGTGTAAATAAAAGTAATTTTTTTGCACAGAGAGAGAAGACCCACCATGGCAGAAATAGTGGAGCAGCTTCAGGAAAGAGAAGCAGCCCAGGTTAGAGATTTCTGCAATCACTTGTTCTAAAAATGCAGTGTTTTTATGTAAATATATTCATGTTTCTGACCCCGCCCCTTTCAGGCCCGAGGCGAGGTGCCCCGCCTACCCAACGGCCTACCAGAGAAGTCTTCCCGTTCCGACCGGCCTCGTGCTCGGGACAGACCCAAACCGCGGCGCCGACCGCGGCCAAAAGAGTCGGGCGATACGGCGCGGCGGTCCCGGTCGGCTCCCGCCCAGAGCGGCCCGGCAGTTACGCAGCCACCGAGCCACAGCGCTCACCACGAGGGCTTCCTCTTCCGCAAGCTGGACATCGAGAGCCTGAAGAAGAGTACCAACAGGTGGGTTTGCATGATGCTTTGTGTTCAAGCACTTCAAATAATGACCGCACACACTAGCTGCCTCCTCCAGAGAGAACCAACACTCTTGCGCTGCGCTGCCCCCTTGTGGCTTGGCTGACCTCACGCACACAAAGCAGCTCATCTCGCACCGTGCACCTCATGGCCTCTTTATCGCATGGACAGATGTCTTCCACGTGCATTCCCTGAAATGTGCATGGAAGCAAGGGTGTTTACCGCAGCTCCACCATGTTGGAAGTTTTTAAAAGTTGTACTTTAACCAAATGTTTCTGCTCTCTCGTTTCCGTGCTCGCTGCTGCTGGCTGATGCCCTCCCCCTACACCTCAAGGTAAGTCCTATTTAAGCCCCAACTACTTCAACCCGCCTCCCGCCCCAGGCTGTATGTAGACCCCTGCACGTTTTCCCACACCCCCCTTGGCGTCCGTCCCGTGTTTGTACAGCAGTGTGTTTTCTCCTACTCCCTTCTTGGTGTTGGTCCTTCTTGCCCACCTACCTGTAAGCTCAGGTGAGTGAGGTGTCAGGTTAGCAGCAGCTACTCTGCAGCGCCCCCTAACTCGCTGCGTCTCCTCCCCTTCTCCTCCCTCCTTACCCCACCCCCGTGCACCCTACTCCCTCGTCCTTTCGCACCTCAGCAGGTCCTGGGTCAACTTGTACTGCGTGCTGAACAAGGGGGAGTTGGGCTTCTACAAGGATGCCAAGAACACGGCCACGTCGTACAACAACGAGCCGCTGCTCAACCTGGCCCAATGTCACTGTGACGTCACCAACGGATACAAGAAAAAGAAGAATGTCTTCACGCTCAAGTACGTCCTACTTGTCCTCGCTAAGGTGCTAAAGCGCTAGCTTGCCCCAGTCTGGATTATTTAAACATTTCAACAATTATTTTTATCTGGTCTAAGGTCTCAGAAGAGTGTCCAGCTGATCTAAAGTATTTCAAGAGTCTTTGCATGACCAATATTTTTTCAAAGACTATTCAGCTGCTACAGAAAATATCTAAGGACTTCTCAGTTCATTCCCCAAATTCTCTTGAGACTTTTCCAAGTGATCCAAAGTCATAGAAGAGTGTCGAGCTAATCTAAAAGTCTTTCCATACTCCTTACGTTGACCAAATGTTTCCAAAGACTATTTAGTTGGCACAAAACATATTTAAAGAAGTATCTAAAGACTTGTCAGTTGGTTCCCCAATGTCTCCAAAAACTTTTCAACTGGTCCAAAGTCTCAGAAGACTGTTCAACTTGTCTAAAAAGCCTTTCAAAACTCTTTAGGTGGACAAAGTCTTCAAAGACTATTAAGTCTGTACTGAAAGTATCTAAAGACTTCTCAGCTGGTTCCTCAAAGTCCCAAAATACTTTTCAACTGGTCGTGTGAATGTTGTCCGTCTATCTGTGTTGGCCCTGCGATAAGTTGGTGACTTGTCCAGGGTGATTGTAGCTGAGATAGGCACCAGCGACCCCAAAGGGAATAACCGGTAGAAAAGGGATCGATGTTTGGTCTGATGTATAAATATTTAAATACTTTCTAAGTGGTCCAAAATCTTAGAAAGCTGTTGAACTGGTCTAACAAAGTACAGTATTTAAAGTATATCGACTTAGACCAAAAAGTATTCAAAGACTTTACGGGTACTGAAGAATACATCTAAAGAATTGTCATTTGGTATCTCGAGGTCTCTTTAGTACTTTTCAATTGGTCCAAAGTCTCAGAAGAGTGTCTACTTGGTACAGAAAGTATCGAAATACTTATCAGCTGGTTACCCAAAGTATCAAAAGACTTTTGAACTTGTCTATTAGAATACTGTTCAAGTGGTCCAAAAGATTTTTCAAAACTCTTCACTTGTAACAAAAAGTTTCAATACTTTTTAGTTGCTACCTGTCTGCTCCGCGGGAGCGTGTGACGTTGCACATGTGACTTATGTTAGAAGGTGCGCTTGTTTTAAGTCTCTGTGAGAAGGAGAGACAACAAAGACTGGGAAACGCATGCAGTGTAATGCCCGCAGCTAAAAGTAACTGCATGAGAATGTATACTCTTGCCCGGTAATCATTTTTGGTGATTTGAACTCCCAACCTACCGATGTCCCCCCTGAGATCTATATGTTGGGAGTTCAAACTCTGGCCGAATCATACCAAAGACTATAAAAATGGCACCCATTACCTCCCTGCTTGGCACTCAGCATCAAGGGTTGGAATTGGAGGTTAAATCACCATAAATGATTCCCGGGCGCGGCATCGCTGCTGCCCACCCCTCCACTCACTTTCCAGGTGGTGATCAAGGGGATGGGTCAAATGCAGAGGACAAATTTCACCACACCTACAGTGGGGCAAAAAAGTATTTAGTCAGCCACCGATTGTGCAAGTTCTCCCACTTAAAATGATGACAGAGGTCTGTAATTTTCATCATAGGTACACTTCAAATGTGAGAGACAGAATGTGAAAAAAAATCCAGGAATTCAAATTGTAGGAATTTTAAAGACTTTATTTGTAAATTATGCTGGAAAATAAGTATTTGGTCAACCATTGAAAGCTATCACTGATGGAAGGAGGTTTTGTCTCAAAATCTCACGATACATGGCCCCATTCATTCTTTCCTTAACACGGATCAATCGTCCTGTCCCCTTAGCAAAAAAATAGCCCCAAAGCGTGATGTTTCTACCACCATGCTTCACAGTAGGTGTGGTGTTCTTGGGATGCAACTCAGTATTCTTCTTCCTCCAAACACGACGAGTTGAGTTTATACCAAAAAGTTCTATTTTGGTTTCCTCTGACCACATGACATTCTCCCAATCCTCCGCTGTATCATCCCTGTGCTCTCTGGCGGGCCTGGACATGCACTGGCTTAAGCAGGGGGACACGTCTGGCACTGCAGGATTTGATTCCCTGTCGGCGTAGTGTGTTACTGATGGTAACCTTTGTTACTTTGGTCCCAGCTCTCTGCAGGTCATTCACCAGGTCCCCAAGTGTGGTTCTGGGATTTTTGCTCACCGTTCTCATTATTATTTTGACCCCAAGGGATGAGATCTTGCGTGGTGCCCCAGATCGAGGGAGATTATCAGTGGTCTTGTATGTCTTCCATTTTCTGATAATTGCTCCCACAACTGATTTTTTCACACCAAGCTGCTTGCCTATTGTAGATTCACTCTTCCCAGTCTGGTGCAGGTCTACAATTATTTTCCTGGTGTCCTTCGACAGCCCTTTGGTTTTGGCCATAGTGGAGTTTGGAGTCTGACTGTTCGAGGCTGTGGACAGGTGTCTTTTATACAGATAACGAGTTCAAACAGGTATCAGTAATACAGGTAACGAGTGGAGTACAGAAGAGCTTCTTAAAGAAGAAGTTACAGGTCTGTGAGAGGCAGAGATCTTCCTTGTTTGAAGTGACCAAATACTTATTTTCCACCATAATTTATAAATAAATTCTTTAAAATTCCTACAATGTGAATTCCTGGATTGTTTTTCATATTCTGTCTCTCACAGTTGAAGTGTACCTAAGAATGAAAGTTACAGACGTCTGTCATCATTTTAAGTGGGAGAACTTGCACAATCAGTGGCTGGCTAAATACTTTTTTGCCCCACTGTAGTGTGTGTGTGACAATCATTGGTACTTTAACTTTATTTTAACCCCCAATTCCAATCCTTGATACTGAGTGCCAAGCAGGGAGGTACTGGGTCCCATTTTTAGTCTTTGGTATGACTCAGCTGGGGTTTGAACTCACAACCTACCGATCTCAGGGCGGACACTCTAACCACAAGGCTACTAAGCAGGACTGTCTATCTAACGAAGTCACACTGGTTGAGGTTTTTTTTGCTAAAAAGTTATTTATCTGATTTCAACTCACTGAATTGTTTCAGATCATATCGTTCCAAAAACAAATTATATAATCCCATAATTATATCGGCAACCACACGTTCTGAGTAGAATCGAACATAACAGGTTCTAAAGACTGACTTTTTGGTCCACAAAAGTCTTTAAATACTCTTCAGTTGGTCTAAAGTTTCAAATGGCTTGTGGTCCAAAAGACTGTTCCGTTGATCCAAATATTCTTTAAAGACTCAAAGTATTCCAAGGTCCCCAAAGACCGGTTCATAGTGTCTTTGAGGTGTCTTCAGTTGGTCCAATGAGTCTCTGAAGTCTCTTGAACGAGTCCAAAGTCATCTGTTGTCGTGTGAAGTTGACATGATGGTCCTCTGCTCTGGTCACAGGACAAAAGACGGCAGCGAGTTCTTGTTCCACGCAAAAGACGAGGTGAGTTATTCTTGACACCACAAGCATCTTGTGGGCTTTGTGACCTCTGACCTAGCTTGTCCTGTGGATGACCAGGAGGACCTGAAGACGTGGGTGAGCAGCATCAGCAGCACCATCAGCGAGCACCAGGACCTGTCCAAGGGCGGACTGCCCCAAGCAACTACCTCATCCACCGACGATGGCACGCGTCGCGACGGCAGCAAGGCCGGCTCGGAGCGCGGCGGCGAGCGCTCGGACCGCACCGACCGCATCGAGCGAGCCGAGCGGGACAAGGAGAAGGACAAGGAAAAGGAGAAGGACAGGGGGCGGGAGAAGGACAGGGGCGAGAGGTCGGACCGGGCAGGCAAGGCGGAGACAAAGCGCTCGGAGAAGAGCGGCAAGAAAAAATGATGGCCGACTTGCCGACTCGTCATAAGTTCCGCCTCCTTTTTCCCCCCTCCCTCCAATGTGGGCGGAAGCTGACATGCAGGAAGGAAGAACTTTAACTCAACTGACTTATTCTTCTCTTCCTGCCCTCAACACAAGGCTCCGCCCCCTGCTGGCCATCCAGGGAAGTGCGGAGGAAGGTTAGCAAGAAGTAGCTCGCGCTGTCCCATTTGTGTGTGTGTGCGTGCGTGCGTGCGTTTGCGTGTGTGTGTGAGTGTGTGTGTGTGTGTGTGTGTGTGTGTGTGTGTGTGTGTGTGTGTGTGCGCGCGCACGTGTTAGTAGAGCAAGCTTACTATGCCAAACTGAATGAATGCTAACATGCTAGTCCTGTCTGACTGTTATCACAAGCACTGTTTGTTTTTCTACACACTCTTCATTTGTCATGCCCCTAATCAGCGGCATCGTTTCAACGGGCTCCCTTACGGGGACCCTCGATTGTGCGTGTCCGTCACAGCGCTCAGGTTTCTCCCACTGTTGTCAGCGTCACGTGACTAAACGTCTTCCAGGCACGAAGCAGAGGGGCGGCGACCCCTTCCGGTGTCGGCAGCGGGTGCAAGCGAGAACACGGATGAATGGGTCAGTCATTTAGACAACAATCAGAAGCAGGACTGCTTCAGCTGTCATGATGTTGCGTGTCAGACTGGGTGGGGAACCAAGTGTTTTGGTTCCTGCCTTTAAACGTGCCACTCGGCCCCAAATTGCTTTAAGCTAACATGGCGAGTGTGCTAATTGTACAAGAGTGAAGTACGCCAACAGTTATGAATACAAAACAAACATTGTGTGCGATGTTAACACCCTCAAAAACGCATTTCGAGGGCCCTTAGTGTTAATTAAGACACACCCAGAACAAACATGGCTTCTTTACAGCACTGTGAATTTTTGGAACGTCACACGAAATAAATATAGAGGGAAATTACTGCCAAAACTCCACAAACACGCAAAAGTGCGTTTACTCATGCCCGACGATTCGCAAGTAAAAAAAACCTTACAACAATGAAAAAAAAAATTCGCAAGTAAAAAATATTTTTGCAAGTGTGACAATGTTTGCTAGTAAAACGAACAATTTGCAAGTAACAACAATTTTCTGCAAGCAAAAAAAGTATTTGCAAGTATAACAAAAATTTGTGTTTAATTAAAAAAACATTTTCAAGTAAAAAAAATGTTTTCAATTATAAATACAATTTTATGCATACAAAAAAATGATTTGCAAGGACAAGCACAATTTTTCTTCAATAAAAAATGATTAAGTTAAAAAAAAACATTTTCTTCAATTATAAAAAAACGCTAGTATACAAATGCTTTTCTGCAAGTAAAAAAAATTTGAAAATATACAAACCATTTTCTGCAAATAAAAACAATAAATGAATAAACACATTTTTCTTCAATTAAAAAAATATATATTTTCAAGTAAAAAAAACAATTTCCTTGATTAAAAAAACAATTTGTAAGTAAAAAACTTTTCTGTGAGCAAAAAAATTATTCGCAAGTATTAAAAACATTATTGTTCAATTAAAAAAAATATTTACAGGTAAAAAACTAACAATTTGCAAGTATACAAACAATTTTCTGCAAGAAAATAAAAATTTTCAATTAAAAAACAATATTCCCAAGTCAAAAAAAACGATTTGCAAGTGAAAAAACATTACTGCAAGCTAAAAACAAATGTGTTAAATTAAAAAAAGATTTGCAACTAAAAGAAAAACAATTTTCTTCACAAAAGATTTTCAAGTATACAAACGCTTTTCTGCAAGTAAAAGAACGTTTTGCAAGTATAAAAAAAAAATCTGCAAGTAAAAAACAATGTGCATGTAGGAACATTTTTTTAAATTAAAAAAATGATTTGCAAATTATGAAAAAATATTTTCTTAAATTACAAAACAATTTGCAAGTTAAAAAAAACAATTTTCTGCAAGCAACATTTTTTCAATTGTTCCATTAAAATAATGACTCACAAGTAACAAAAAAAACAGTAATTGTATTCAATTATAAAAACTATATGCAAGTATACAAACGATTTTCTGCAAGTAAAAAATAATTCACAACAATAAACATACTTTTCTTCAATTAAAAACAATTCACAAGTAAAATAAAACCATTTGCAAGTTGAAAGAAAAACTTTCTGCAAGCAAAACAATTACTTACAAGTATTAAAAAAACATTTTTGTTCAATTAAAAAAAAGATTCACAAGTAACAAAACAATTGTATTCAATTATAAACAATTGGCAAGTATTCGAATAAATTTCTGCAAGTAAAAAAACTATTCACAAGTTAAAAATAATTATTCAATTAAAAATACTATTCAGAAGTTAAAAAAACGTGATTTGCAAGTGAAAAAAAATTCTGCTAGCAAAAATGTTTTGGAAGTATAACAAACATTTTCCGTCAATTCAAAAATGGATTTGCAAGTAAAAAAAAAAAAAAAGTTCTTTAATTACAGAACAATTTGCATGTACACAAACACTTTTCTTCAGGAAAAAATGATTCGCAAGTATAAAAACACATTTCTGCAAGTGAAAAACAATTTCCATGTATAAACTCAATTTTATTCAATTAAAAAAACCTTTAGCAAGTAGAAAACAAAAAATTATTTAAAAAAAAAATACTTGCAAGTATAAAAAAACATTTTTGTTTCATTAGAAAATGATTCACAAGTAAAAAAAAAAAATATTTTTGTATTTAATTATAAAAACTAATTGCAAGTATACTCATTTCTACAAGTAGAAAACAATGTGCCTGTATAACACCATTTTCTTCAATAAAAAAAAATGATCCGTAAGTAAAAAAACAACTATTTTATTCAATTACAAAAACAATTTATACACTTTTCTCCAAGTAAAAAAACGAATTTACAAGTATAAACACAATTTTCTTCAATTAAAAACAATTCTCAAGTACACAAAACTATTTGCAAGTCAAACAAATGATTAGCAAGTTTAAAAAAAATCACATTTTTGTTTGATTAAAAAAGAACAATGCCCAAGTAAAAAACTGTTCTCCTTTGTTATTTTTGGCAGACGGCACCATGCGCAAATAACAATAGCTCTGACAGCTTTAAATTAACTTATCAGCACCACCAGTTGTTGTAGAGTGTGAATTATGGCTGCTGTGAGTGCAAGTTTGTGAAATATTACTGTCAAACTTTCAAATATTACTTGCAAATCATTTTTATGTGAAGAAATTAGTTTTTTTTAACTGCAAATCGTTGGGCGTGAGTAAAAAATTTTTGGTGTATTTGGAGTTTTGGCAGTCATTTCACTTCATATGAGTACAAAACAAACATTGTGTGCTGTCTAAAAACTATGCTAACACCCTCAAAAATGGATTTCTAAGGCACCTCACGTTAGCCAGCTAGCAAAAGCGCCTAAAACAAACTTTCACGGCACTGTGACTTTTTAAAACTCTACACAAAAAAATATGTGGCGGTTTGTTTCTGACACGGACATGATCGAGGTTATCTTCTTTTTCGTTGTTTTTAGGACTCTCCGCGCACGTTTTGCGTACGAAGTGCGAACGCAGTCATTTTCCGCGCATGTCCGCCACAACTAGCAAGGAGGAGGAGGTGTAAATGTTGTAAGAATGAGAAAATGATGCGATGCTGATGTCACATTTGGACGCCAACAACCTCAAAACAGACTGCACAGGAAAAAAGCAGCCGAATTGTTCTTTTCCTGCAGGCCTCGGCGTGCCAGCTGAGATGGAATGATGAATAAAATACGTTTTGGTTTATCAATAAAGCACTCACGTCGTCTTATTGTACAAGTTCGTATTGATTTGTTTCCGACAATTTGCATAAAGAAACATTGCGTGGTCACTTTAAAACCAATTTGCATTTGTGAAAAGGAGTTGGAAGAAGCAGAGCTTATTTACTGTCTATTACTGATATTTTGTTTGCATTTAATCTTTCACATTGTTCCACTTACAATAATTAATTTGCTTAAAAGTTGCTTACTGTGTTACTTATCCAAAAATTAAGATGTTAACATAATTTGAATGAGACTAAATACAATAAAAATAGATAAAACTAATGTTAATTATAGAATGAGTCAGAATTGTATTTATTGGCCAAGTACTTTTAACATGTAAGGAATTTGACTTGGTACACGGTGCCCGCCGTTCAATACAAGAAACAGGAGAAAAGGAAACAACTACAAGAGAGCACAGTACCGTGGCGCCATCTTGGTATAAAACAAGCGGGAAACATTAAAGAGCAAAAAAGACATTAAAAGAGCACAGAGCTGATGCAACAAGCTAACTTTTCGGCGGCACCATTTCTACATACAGTTACAAAAGTAAAGCAACAGAAAAAAATCTAAAATGAGCAATAAATAAGGCCTGTTATCTTAGGATAGGATAGACATGATTTATCCCACATTGGGGAAATGATGTGGCTGCTGTGCAGTTCCAAAAACTCCACAAACAATAAGGTAAAAAATAATTTGGGAACATCAAAGAACATAAGGGACATGAAAGAACAAAAGTTGTCTCTTCAGCGGCAACATACAGCCATTTTACAAAGGTTAAAATGGCGGAAAAAAAACAAAAACTTGCAATATTCCATATTACGCACATACGATTACGCAACATGC
This sequence comes from Nerophis ophidion, assembly GCF_033978795.1. Lineage (NCBI taxonomy): Eukaryota > Metazoa > Chordata > Actinopteri > Syngnathiformes > Syngnathidae > Nerophis > Nerophis ophidion. The sequence goes on along the minus strand of NC_084628.1, from coordinate 962,776 downwards.
AAAGACACACAACAACAAAAACACAATTTCAAGGTCACTCACTGTACACAGCAGTGAGCGCATATGCACACATATGTATAAACATATATACGCACATATATGCGTGTATATATGTGTATATATATATATACATATATATGTTTCCCACTTGTTTTTACATTATGTACGCACACATATGTACAAATATATATATTTACATATATATATATATACACATATATGTACATATATGTGTGTGTGCGTGTATATATATATATTTTTATGGAAGGGGGAAACATTAATAACATATATATATATATATGTGTGTGTGTGTGTGTGTGTGTGTATATTTATGTATATATACTTATATTAATATATATATTTATATACTGTATATATATATATATGTATGTATATGTTTCCCACTTGTTTCTGCAGTATATATGCACACATATGTATAAATATATATACACATATATGCGTGTATATATGTGTATAGATATGTTTCCCACTTGTTTATACAGTATGTACGCACACATATGTATAATTATATATATATTTACATATATATATATATACACACACATATATGTACATATATGTGTGTGCGTCTATATATTTTTTTATGTAAGTGGGAAACATTAATAACATATATATATTTGTATATATATATGTATATATACTTATATATTAATATATATATATGTATGTATATATATATGTATATGTTTCCCACTTGTTTGTGCAGTATATATGCACACATATGTATAAATATATATACACACATATATGCTTGTATATATATATATGTTTCCCACTTATTTATACAGTATGTACGCACACAAATGTATAAATATATATATTTACATAGATATATACACACATATATGTTCATATATGTGTGTGTGCGTGTATATATATATTTTTTTAATGTAAGTGGGAAACATTAATAACATATATATATATATACATATATATATATATATGTATATATATATATATATACATATATATGTATATATATATGTATATATACATATATATGTACATATATGTGTGTGTGCGTGTATGTATATAGATTTTTTTATGTAAGTGGGAAACATTATTTATATATATATATTTATACATATGTATAAATATATACACACATATATGCGTGTATATATGTGTGTATGTATATATATATATGTTTCCCACTTGTTTATACAGTATGTACGCACACAAATGGATAAATATATATATTTACATATTTATATATACACACATATTGTACATAACACTGTCTCTGAAACGCTTGTTTTCTTTTTGTGTCATTGAGTTGCTTGAGTGTAGTTCACTTTTACGACACTGGAGGGGGCATTGAACACATCACTATATCAGCAAGCTCTGAAAGTTACGCTGAACTTCGATGTCATTTGTTTAATTGACAGTGTGCGTCAATACAAAGTGAGTTACTTTATATACACTTTAATATAACCTGTTTTGTGCTTAAAACTATATTGCAACTCATTTGGTCAGTTTTATTGTTGTCTAATGGCTGTTTGGCATCAGGTTCACAAGCTAACTGCTAGCTAAATATCATACCCTGATTGGGGCCTGTTTGTAGCATTGGACATGTTTGTTAGCCCCAATTGACAATTTAGAATTATTGTTGTGATGCTATTTACATTCTAGTAAGTATTACATTACTTAGGGCTGGGATGTTCAAATTCTGTGGATTTATGTAAACTGTGTATACACAGCTAAGTAATGTATATTTAACAGCCATGTTGCATGCTTGTGCCTATATTTAATTGTATTGTGGTCACTTTAGTTAATTTACAATAATTGTATTTGTTTGTTTAGGAAACCACACACATACACAAATGCAAACGAACAACTCAATATACAATCGAACCTGCAAATCTGGACTTGGACAATCTATTATTTCTCCTGCACTCACCTAAATGAATAATTGCTGTCCTGACCCGACACCCTGAAGTGATTGCTAATCCATATTTAACCAGTCATAGTCGTCACTACAATTTTTGGTCCTTCGAGCCGGATACAAGCAACCACTTCAGTCAATATGTTCAGGCCACATGAGAGAAAACCTAGAGATATGGATTGTCCACAAAGATCAAGACAACCGCCATCATATCTTCAGGACTACGAAGTCAGTTGCCCTATGAGGTACCACGTCCCTGGTGATGAGCTGGCCAGACGAATGTCTTCTCCAGAAATTCACAGATCTTTCCAGAGCATGAGGGAGGAAAATTACCAATTGCGCCAAGATATCAAACATCTTACAGACATGATCCACAGTCTTCCCACAGCCTCCTCACAGAATCAGTCGCGGTCCAGACGCCAAAGGGAAGAAATATCGACAACACCAGCACATACTTGTAAGCCGACGCCATCTAGTGGTCATCAAGGCCCACGTCAGCCAGTAAGTGCCCCACCGGTGAGCAGGGATGATTCCCCATCTCCACAAGGCAACCGACCTGACACAGTCGAGGATCTAAGGCAGTGCTTGCAGGAAGCAGGATTAGTCACAGAGCACATTGAGTCACAAGCCACATCTGGCAGTTCAACTCCTTACTCTCAATACAATTTTGGGGTGACCGACATTAATGAGTGTCAACCACTGCTTTACTATGACAACAAAGACTGTCCATCACACAGTAAAGCCCACCACCAGTCCAAAGATATCCAACAAACACAATATAAATCTGTGCCAAGTCAAATATTGTCTGATGTCAAGTACCACCCGATTTATGAGGAAGACTACGTGCGCTATAATGATCGCTTCTATCAACATGATGTCCAATACCATCACCCTTATAGCACACATCTACCCCATCTAAGTTATCCATCCAGCAGTAATGAATACAGTCATCCTGCTAAGCCCTATAGACCAAGTAGTCCAAGAGCTCATTACGAAAGCCGCTACTTTGGCCGGGAAAGAGGTTACTCTCCTGATTATAGAGGCCCCCATAATGACAATAACCCCCCTGACCATGTATATGACAGTAAAAAAGGGGAACACAGATAGTCACCTGACCTGCCATATCATTTACCAAACCGTCAGACTCCATTAAGCAGAACGCCCGGTCTAGATGCCTACCGGGGACCTAAACCCACAATCCAGGACTTTAGGTCAGAGGACCCTCGTGAGTTTGCAAGACTTAAACTAGCCCTTGACAATTTACTACCAAACAATGCCCCAGAGCACTTTAAATTTCAAATTCTCACAGACCATCTCAAATGTGAAGAAGCATTACTTCTTGCTGACTCATACAGTAACAGTCCATTCCCATTTACAGACACTATGAGGGCACTTACAGAGATGTATGGTGAACCACAGCAGTTGGCACTAAAGAAGATTTCTGAACTGATGGACGGGCCCAATATCAGGACTGGTGACATTAAAGCCTTTAAATCATTTGCCCTTCAAGTTCGTGCATTGGTCGGGATGCTACATCAACTAGGAGGCCAAGGTTGGACAGAACTAAGGTGTGGGTCACATGTTTCTCGCCTCTTAGCTAAGTTGCCACAGGACCTAAGAGTTAACTTCCATAGATTTGTGAACCCCATCAATACTCCCATTCCAACACTGCTTGATTTGGCTGACTGGCTCAAATATGAAGTACGAGTTCAAATTAGTGGCGACCAACACAGTAGCACCTCATCGAGAGAGAGACAAACTCTGCCCAAGAGTCGACGTCCTGACTACAAGTTACAGAGATCCACTACTATCCTCCATGGTAGTGAGTCTAAGGAGTCAAGAGAGACATCAGATAAATCTCCAGTTAATTCAGTGAGAGAGGTAATTCAAGATAAGCCGAAAAAATACTGTCCCTTCTGCAATACTGTACAGCATTATCTGAACCAATGCAACAATTTTAAACTCTTGTCAGTGGAACAGAAAACACAGTGGATCAAGGAAAACCATCGATGCTGGAGATGCGGACGTGAACACCAAGCAGCAAAATGTAACCTCAAGGCCAAGTGCAAGCAGTGCGAAAGGAAGCACCTGGATGTCCTGCACCAGGTCAATACCAGCCAAAATGCCACAGCAACTGGTAAACTCCAAACACCTGAATCAAGCACTTGTTTAGTGAGTTCTGTGTCAGAGATTATGTACATTGATCGGCCAGCCAGTAGCCATCAAGTGTTACTCAAATTGAGTAGAGTCATCCTCCAGAGCGGCAACAAGGTACTTGAGACCTACGCAATATTGGATGACGGGTCAGAGCGCACAACACTCCTAAATGATGCTGCTGTTTACTTGGCCCTTCATGGGAAGACTGAAGACCTCGCCCTCCGTACAGTCCGGCAAGAAGTCTGCACCATCCACGGAGCAAATGTATCCTTCTCAGTATCTCCTGCATCACAACCAGGCAAGAGTTACAAGATTAATAAAGCTTTTACTGCCAGAGAACTGAATCTAGCCAGCCACACATATCCAGTCAAAGTTTTGCAGGAGAAGCATCGCCACCTGAAAGACATTCCACTACAGACCATCAACGATGCCCAGCCGCTACTGCTGATTGGGTCGGATAATCCCCATCGGGTCACTCCAGTGGAACCAGTACGTCTTGGCCCTCCAGGCGGACCTGCAGCGGTTCACACCAGACTAGGATGGACACTACAAGGCCCTACAAGCCTCTTGAACCACCAACTGTCCACACAGCAATGCCTTTTTACCACATGCACTCCTCCAGAATCAGAGTTGCTTAATCATGTGGAGAGGCTGTGGCAGTTAGATATCTTACCATACAGGAGTGAGCGTTTGATCACCAGGTCAAAGCAAGATGACCAGGCAGTCCGAATTCTTGAACAGAAGACCACCAGGATAATGGTTGATGGTGTAAATAAGTATGCTACTCCATTACTATGGAAACAACATATTCCATTGATTCATTCAACCAAAGAAGCAGTGCTGCCTCAGTTGCGTGCGACAGAGAGACGACTTGTGAAAGACCATGAAAAGGCTGTCATCTACTCTAGAGAAATCCACAAACTCATTGACGCAGGCTACGTCACAGCCATTTCTCCAATCAAGGCAGAAGAGAGCAACTATTCGTGGTTCATCCCCATCACATGGTGCAGCACAACGGTAAAAACCAAATAGTCTTTAACTGCTCCTTCACATTCAATGGACAGAACCTGAATGACCACCTCCTTCCGGGACCCACGCTTGGAGCTAGCCTATTGGGAGTTCTATTGAGGTTCCGGGAACATCCAGTGGCCATCAGCAGTGATGTGAAAGGAATGTTTCACCAAGTTCGCTTGCTTGAAGAGGACAAACCATTTTTTCGCTTTCTGTGGCGGGATGTTAAAGTCGACCAAGAACCTACCATATATGAGTGGCAAGTACTCCCTTTTGGCACAACATGCAGTCCATGTTGCGCCACCTTTGCACTCCAGACTCATGTCCAAAGACACACAGTACCTGATGAGAATGCTCGCCTATCAGTAGAGCTCTGTTTCTACGTTGATAATTGTCTACAGAGTCTCCAGTCAGAATATCAGGCGAAGCAGCTTGTAAATCGATTGCACACATTATTGAAGCAAGGTGGATTTGAACTCCGAGAATGGGCCAGCAACGTTCCTGCAGTCATCAAACACCTGCCAAAGGAATCTCGGTCAGAAAACAGTACACTGTGGTTCACACAACAGACAGCTGACCCTCAAGAGCGGACTCCTGGACTCTTGTGGCAGTGCAAAGCAGACACTCCGCTCCAAGCAGCATCAAAGTGAGTGCTCTGAATTGACAATGCGTAACATTTATCGTTTTCTTGCCCAACAGTATGATCCTTTGGGATACATCATTCCATACACCACAAGAGCCAAGATCATCGTGCAACGCCTTTGGGACAAGAAGAGAGGATGGGATGATCCCAATCTCCCTGAAGATTTGCTGCAGGCTTAGAGATCATGGGAAGAAGAGCTTCCTCAGTTGTTAAAGGTAACATTACCCAGGTGCTACACCGACCGCAACATAGACTGTAGTAATAGCAGCCGGACCATCCATGTCTTCTGTGACGCATCGGAACGTGTGTATGGATCCGTGGCGTACCTGTTGACCGACAGTGGTGATGGACAGGTTCAAATGGCATTTTTAGCAGCCAGATCCAGAGTGGCACCAAAAAAGCAACTTTCCATACCCAGACTCGAACTGTGTGGAGCCTTAACAGGGGCGCAGTTAGGTTCAGTACTAATTAAAGAGCTCACGATCAAGATCCAAGGGGTGGTATACTGGACTGATTCTACCACAGTCCTCAACTGGCTGCAGTCTGACTCCTGCAGATATAAAGTGTTTGTAGGTACAAGAGTTGCAGAGATACAAGAACTCACCGACATTAGAGCCTGGCACTACGTTGACTCAGCCTCTAACCCAGCAGATGATATCACAAGGGGGAAAACACTGACTCAGCTCATAGGAGTGAGCCGATGGAGTCATGGACCTTCCTTTCTCCTACAGCCATCTGACAAGTGGCCTAAAGCACCAGCTGATTCAGGCCCCAAAGAAAATGATGAACTGAGGAGGACTGTGTTTTGTGGTTTTACAGCCAGCTCAACTGATTCAAATATAGCTGACATCCTGCAGTTTAAAACATTTCAAGATCTTTTGGAGGCAACCACACGGAAGTTACACGGGGCGGCCGACAACACACAACTCACCGCTGGTGACTACCATGAAGCAGAATTGACCCTCCTGAGGCATGCACAAATGGAGACCTTTCCTGAAGAAGTATCACTGCTCAAATCTGCTAAGCCGCTCTCATCTAACAGTAGATTGCTAACCTTAGCTCCTGAATATGATGAGTCATCAGGCTTGATCCGTGTTGGAGGTAGGCTTAGAAGATGTGACAGCCTCAGCCAGGAAGTGCTGCATCCCATTCTTCTGTCATCCTCGCACCCAGTATCCAAGCTTCTAATTCAGCAATATGACACCAAGCTGCATCATCCTGGAGCAGAGCGTGTTTTTGCAGAGCTGCGCAGAAAATACTGAATACTGAGGGGCAGAGAAGCCGTTAGGAAGTACCAGCACAACTGTGTGGACTGCAAAAGGTGGAGAAGCAGACCACAAGTACCAAGAATGGCTGATATACCACCTTCTAGTTTGAGGCTTTTCCGACCTGCATTCTACTCTACCGGTGTCGACTGTTTTGGACCTATGCATGTTAAAGTAGGACGACATACAGAGAAAAGGTGGGGCATCCTGTACAAGCGTCTCACTACTCGTGCTATCCACCTCGATCTTCTACCCAACATGGATACCGATTCTTTCTTGATGTCACTCAGACGTTTTATTGCTCGCAGAAGGAAACCCTATGAACTTCTCTCAGACCAGGGAACCAATTTCAAAGGAGGAAGTAAGGAACTGCATGAAGCCTTCTGTGCCTTAGAACCTGCAGTTAAAGACCAACTTGCAGCTGAACAGATTTTTTTCCGTTTCAATCCACCTAATGCTCCACACTTTGGTTGTTCTTGGGAACGAGAAGTGAGATCTGTAAAGAACGCCCTCCGTACCACTTTGGGAGCTCAGACTGTGCCAGAGGAAGTGTTAATGACAGTCCTTATTGAAGTAGAGGGAATCCTCAACTCAAGGCCATTAGGTTATGTCTCCTCCGACCTCGCGGACCCGGATCCTGTCACGCCCAACTGCTTGTTGATGGGGCGGCCAGACTCTTCACTCCCTCAAGTGGTCTACCCTGAGTCAGAACTGCTGACCAGAAAAAGATGGCGTCATTCGCAAGTTTTAGCTGATCACTTCTGGAAGCATTACGTCAAACACTTCCTCCCCACCTTACAAGCCAGACAGAAATGGTTAACTGAAAAGGATGACATTACTGTTGGGACAGTAGTTCTTATCATTGATCAGCAAACGCCGAGAGCTCTTTGGCAAATAGGGACTGTGAAGAATGTTATTCCTGGAGCAGATGGCCGAGTGAGGACAGCTGTGATTCAGGTTAAGGACCGAACCTACACTCGCCCAGTTGTTCGTCTCATCAAGCTGCCAGCTTTACCTTAGGACAATATAAGCACCTAGTGGACAAATTGGTACACCAATTTGGGGGCGGCTGTACAAAAGACTGTCTCTGAAACGCTTGTTTTCTTTTTGTGTCATTGAGTTGCTTGAGTGTAGTTCACTTTTACGACACTGGAGGGGGCATTGAACACATCACTATATCAGCAAGCTCTGAAAGTTACGGTGAACTTCGATGTCATTTGTTTAATTGACAGTGTGCGTCAATACAAAGTGAGTTACTTTATATACACTTTAATATAACCTGTTTTGTGCTTAAAACTATATTGCAACTCATTTGGTCAGTTTTATTGTTGTCTAATGGCTGTTTGGCATCAGGTTCACAAGCTAACTGCTAGCTAAATATCATACCCTGATTGGGGCCTGTTTGTAGCATTGGACATGTTTGTTAGCCCCAATTGACAATTTAGAATTATTGTTGTGATGCTATTTACATTCTAGTAAGTATTACATTACTTAGGGCTGGGATGTTCAAATTCTTTGGATTTATGTAAACTGTGTATACACAGCTAAGTAATGTATATTTAACAGCCATGTTGCATGCTTGTGCCTATATGTAATTGTATTGTGGTCACTTCAGTTAATTTACAATAATTGTATTTGTTTGTTTAGGAAACCACACACATACACAAATGCAAACGAACAACTCAATATACAATTGAACCTGCAAATCTGGACTTGGACAATCTATTATTTCTCCTGCGCTCACCTGAATGAATAATTGCTGTCCTGACCCGACACCCTGAAGTGATTGCTAATCCATATTTAACCAGTCATAGTCGTCACTACACATATGTTCATATATGTACACACGTATATTTTTTTATGTAAGTGGGAAACATTATATATATATATATAGATATACTTATATATTAATATATATATGTATGTATATATATGTATATGTTTCCCACTTGTTTATGCAGTATATATGCACACATGTATAAATATATATACACATATGTATGCGCGTATATATGTGTGTGTATATATATATGTATGTATATATATATGGTTCCCACTTGTTTATACAGTATGTACGCTCACATATGTATAAACATATATATTTACACATATATATATATATATATATACACACATATATGTACATATATGTGTGTGTGCGTGTATATATATATTTTTTTTTTATGTAAGTGGGAAACATTAATTATATATATATATATATATATTTATACATATGCATAAATATATACACACACATATATGCGTGTATATATGTGTGTATGTATATATATATATATATATATGTTTCCCACTTGTTTATACAGTATGTACGCACACAAATGTATAAATATATATATTTACATATTTATATATACACACATATGTTCATATATGTACACATATGTTTTTTATGTAAGTGGGAAACATATATATATATATATATATATATAAGTGTGTCTGTGTTTTGAAGTTATACATATTTTATACAAAGACATGTTATTGTTATTTAATAGTCCAATCATTTTAGCCATTTTTCTTCACATTGTGCATTTTTGCTCTTCTTTTTCCATTTCTGCTTGTTTTTAGAATGTGCTAATAAAAATGCATTTTGCATGCCGGTAACCCTCATTTAACCAAAAAGAATAGCAATCAAAATTCTCCACACCGCGGCCAGAGTCGGAGACCATTGGTGGAAGCTTCCGGAAGGAGAGACGCGGAACTACCAAACATTTGGAGTGAATTTGGCGGCGGCGAGACTGTCTAAATCTGTTTTGGCGGTTGAGCATAAGCTGTTTTGTGACTGGATCGAGATGGAAGGGGATAGTGACGGGATGTATGAGGATAGTATGGAAATGGATAGGACTAGAGGGGAGAGAGGAAAGAAGGGGAGAGGAGGGAGTGAAGGAAAGTCGAGTGCTAAAAGAGTGCATGAAGACGTTGATAAGAGGAAAAGGGTTATGGTAGATGAATATAAGATAATTTATATATTTAAATCAAACCAAGATATGAATTACATTAGTTTTATGACACTGGTTAAGGGATTAAAGAAGGACATTGGAGAGGTGGAGATAGCGAAGGTGCTCAGGGACGGACGGCTGTTGATTAAATGCAAAAATGGAGAGCAAAAGAACAAAGTAATGCGATTGCAAAAACTGTGCAACAAAATAATAAAGGAAAAAAATCGAAGTGGGAGAACGAAAGGGGGCAAGAGGAGTCGTGACAGGAATCCCAAGAGGAGAAAATTTAGATGATCTGAAAAAAGAAATAAAAGGAGGAACTGTCACTATGATGAAAAGAATGATGGCATTTAGGAACGGTGAAAAGACTGAGAGCGAATCCGTGCTAGTGCAATTTGCTGAGGAGGTCCTACCAGAGAGAATCATGATTGGGTATTTAAGCTTCTATGTTAGAGCTTACGTGCCACCCCCAGTACGTTGTTTCAAGTGCCAATGCTATGGGCACATAGCTAGTGTTTGTCATGCTAAGATGAGATGTGGACGGTGTGGAGGAGAGCATGAATATGGACAATGTGGAGAAAATGAACAGGTCAAGTGTTGTAATTGTGGCGGGAATCACACAGCAGCTTATGGGGGCTGCATCATAAGAAAACAGGCAACAGAAGTACAGCAAATCAGAGTTGAAAGAAATATTACATACGCAGAGGCAGTTAAAATAAGAAATCAAGAAAGTGCAGAACAGGACAGAAGTGAAAATAGTTCACGAAATAAAAAAAACAAGAGGCAGCAAATACAGGAATTTCCATGGACAAACTAGTTGTATTCCTGGCTTACGTAATAAATTGTACAGAACAGGCTAGAAACAAGACTGAGAAAATCAAAATAATTGTCAAAGCAGCAGCAAAGTTTTTAAATTTAAAAGAACTATCCTGGGAACAGGTGCAAGGTGAGCTACAGAGAGTAGACGAGACCGAGTCATGTTACCACAATCTAACGCCATGTTAATTGTTCAGTGGAATGCCAGAAGTTTGATAGCAAACGGACAGGAATTAAAGGGATATATTAATAATATGAAAAATAAACCACATATAATATGTATTCAAGAAACATGGCTGAAGCCAAAATTAAACTTTATAATAAAAGGATATATAACGATACGTAAAGATAGGAATGATGGGCAAGGAGGAGGATGTGCCATATTTATTAAGGAAGATATGCATTATTCAATATTAAAAGTAAAGCAAGAACTAGAGATAGTAGGAGTAGAAGTATGGAATAATAAAGAAAGATACAAAGTACTAAACTTCTATAATCCATGCAAGAAATTAGAAATTCACCAACTAGAAACAATAATCGAGCACTGGAGTGGCAATATTATTTGGTGTGGTGACTTTAATGCACATAGCACAATGTGGGGTGAAAGGGATGAATGGAATGGGGATACATTGGAAGCACTTTTGGAGGAAAAAGAACTGGTGTGTGTGAATGATGGGTCGGGAACAAGGTTAGATGTCGTCACGGGTAAAGAAACAGCAATAGATTTAACACTAGTGTCACAAGGGTTAGCAGGAAAGGTGGAGTGGGAAGTAAATAAATACAGCACAATGGGAAGTGATCACTATCCAATCTTCATTCACATAAACATAAATCATAGGACAGAAAGCACTAGGATCGAAGGAAGATAGAAGTATAATCATGGTGACTGGGGGAAATTTAGGGAAATTACCGACATAACTTTAAAGGAAGTAGATATAAATCAAGATATTGAACAATTAAATACAGATATTACAAAGTGCATAATAGAAGCAGCCGAACAGAGCATACCAAGGAATAGTATAGGGAGAAGAAGGAAGATAGTGCCGTGGTGGACACAAGAGTGTACAGATGCAATACAAGAACGGAATAGAGCATTTAGAATATTGAGAAGAACACATAATTTCCAAGACATGATCCAATATAAAAGGCATCAAGCTACAGTAAGGTATGTTATTAAAAAAACAAGAAAACACCATTGGAGAACTTTTTGTGAAACACTAAATAGAACTACTCCTTTAAGCCAAGTGTGGGGAATGATCAAGAGAATGTCAGGGGTCAGAAAAGAACATAAAAATCATGTGATGAAAGATGGAACGCGGAGTGTGGTAGGAAATAAAGAAAAAGCAGAACTTTTAGCAAAAACCTTTGTTAAAGTGCACAGTAATGATAATTTGAGAAATGTAGAAAAACAAAAGAGAGAAGAAACAATTAGTTTAAATATTGAGGAAATGAAGGAAGACAACGATAATAGTTTTATCAACACTATGGATATGACATTTTCTTTGGATGAAATGGTTCGAATTTTAAAAAAAGTTAAAAATACGACGCCAGGGAAAGACCTGGTGAGTTATCAAATGATCAAAAATTTAGGTAGCATCGGCAAAGAAGTGGTCTTGAAATTATATAATAAGATATATGAAGAAGGAAAATTACCAGATGAGTGGAAAACAGCTGTAATAATTCCAATATGCAAGCCAGGGAAAGATCCGGAAGAGGCAGGAAATTATAGGCAGATAGCATTGACCTCAAATTTGGACAAAATAATGGAAAAAATTATTAATGAAAGATTAATATATTATTTAGAGTCAAAAGAAATTATAAAAAACTACCGAAGTGGTTTTCGCAAAGCAAGAAGCACAAATGACCCAGCAGTGCAGCTGGAAGAGGAAATTAGAAAGGGACAAATAAATAAAGAAAGTATAATTGCAGTATTTTTTGACATAGAGAAAGCGTATGATATGTTGTGGAAACAGGGGTTGCTGATGAAACTAAATAAGATTGGGATTAGAGGAAGAATGTACAGATGGATAAAATACTTTTTAACAAGTAGAACATTATTAGTAAAAATAGAGAATGAATATAGCAGAGAATACGAAGTGGAAAATGGGACCCCACAAGGGAGTATAATAAGTCCAGTACTATTTTCCATCATGATAAATGAAGTTTTTAGTGAAGTGGAAGGGTTAGTGGAGGTGGCATTGTTTGCTGATGATGGAGTGATGTGGAAGAGAGGTAGGAATACAAATCATATAGAAAAGAAGATTCAAAAAGCGGTAAATAATGTTCAAGACTGGGCGACGGCTTGGGGTTTAAGATTCTCTGTTGGAAAGACAAAAGTCATACATTTTACGAAGAGGAAAGTACAAAACAAGCTCCAAATAAAACTCTATGGAGAAAACATAGAAGAGGTACAAGTATTTAAATATTTAGGAATATGGTTTGATAAAAATATTAACTGGTCAACCCACATCAGCAAAATAGTGGAGAGAAGTAAAAAGGTGTTAAATATAATGAGGGCTTTGAGGGGTAAAGATTGGAGGGCTGATAGGTTGACATGGAAAACAATATATATCACTTTAATTCGATCTGTTATTGACTACGGATGCATTATTTATCAATCGGCTTCAAAAACACTACTTGGGAAAATAGACCGGATCCAGTCGCAGGCGTTAAGGTTATGTTGTGGAGCTACTAAATCTACTCCAGTGGCAGCATTACAAGTAGAAATGAACGAAAAACCTTTGGACATGAGGAGAGATCAACTCTCAGCAGTTTATTGGGCAAACTTAAAAGGATCCAAGCAAGGACATCCAACCCGTCAAGAACTGCCAAGAAAAAGAGAAGAAAAAAATGAATAGTTTTGGGTGGATAATAGGAGATATATGTATCAAAGCACAAATTGACAATATTAAAGTTAGCCCTACAGTACCAATTCCTGTAATACCACCGTGGATGTATGACAACCCAAAGGTAAACATGCAGTTACTGAAGAATAGACATTTAAATAGTTACCAGATAGAACATTGGATTGAGGAAATGTTTTTTGACAACATCATGATATTCACAGATGCATCAAAAACCATAAATAGTAAAGTAGGAGCTGCTGCAGTTATCCCACAAGGAAATATAGTGTTAAATAAAAGAATCAGTGATAAGCTATCTGTTTTTACGGGGGAATTGGTAGCAATTTATATGGCAGTTAACTGGATAGAGGAAAACAAAGCAAGGAAAGCAGTCGTGTGCTCGGACTCCAGCAGTGCATTGACGAGCATAAAAAACATAGCATCAGAAACAAGACTAGATATAGTTTATGAAATAGTTCAGGCAATCTACAGGATAAATAAAGCGGGAGGTGTGGTAACATTTCTCTGGGTTCCTGCTCATGTAGGAGTTGAGGGAAATGAGTTAGCTGATAGATACGCAAAACAAGCAACCACTAAAACAGAAGTAAACATGGAGATTAAGCACAGTAAAGAAGAAGTGAAGAGCATAATTAAGATAGAACACAATAAAAAGTGGCAGGATAATTGGAATAAGGAAATAAAAGGTAGAGAGTTTTACAAAGTCCAGAGGAGAGCAGGTGTCATGAGAGGAGGGGGTAGAAATAGGAAAGAAGAAGACATTATTGAAATATTATTATTATTATTATTGAAAATTATTAAATAGTTCAGGCAATCTACAGGATAAATAAAGCGGGAGGCGTGGTAACATTTCTCTGGGTTCCTGCTCATGTAGGAGTTGAGGGAAATGAGTTAGCTGATAGAATGAGATTAGGACATACATATCTAAATAGTTCACTAAAATTGATAGGAAAACATACTACAGGGCTGTGTGAATTTTGCCATCAAATAGAGAATGTCGACCATGTTTTAATACAATGTAGGAAATACAATAGAGAAAGGGAAATACTGGAAAATAAGTTAGCAAAAGAAAATATTAGGTTAGAAGTGGGAAGTATATTAGGAATGCATTCAGAAAACATAGGATACAAAGCAATATACACATATTTAAAAAACACTGGGTTAAATAAAATAATATCGAGTAGGGATCCACCTCGGTCCACACTCCATTACAGTAGGTGGCGGTAATGCACACCAGAAAGTTGCTTACCAACCGCCATAAAAACAAAAGAAGAAGAAGAAGAAGAATTCTCCACACCAAATGGTGGCGGTAGCGCGCCACAATGGTGCTACAAAAGCAAAACCGAAGAAGTCACCGGAAGCGGAACTGAGTCGCGGAGTCCTTACAGAGGCGTACGGTCCGCCATTGTTAAGTATTCAGTCTAATGTGATCACAACACGAAAGAAAACTACTCTTTTCATCCACGGACTTACGTTCAACTATTTATTCGAAGCACGGATGTGCAGGTGGTTTGGTGTTCCCACGGGAGAACCATGGAGGTGAGCTTCGCCGGCGAGGTGTCGTCCATCGTAGAGCTGGCCTTCCAGGCCACCGTGTCCCTCTTCAGGGACGTGTGGGCCAGAGAGGTGCCGGACTCGGAGTGGGAGGACGCCAAGCTCGGTGACGACATCCAGGAGATCGAGCGAGGGCTTCTGCTGCAGATCCAGACCGTCTTCGCCGAGTTCTCCTCCGCCGTGTTGGAGGAGAACGAAGCTTTAAAGGCCAAAGTGGAGCAGCTGGAGGATGTGGTCCAGACCAAGGCCGGCCAGCTGGAGCAGGAGCTGCAGGTCCGGGTGGGACAGCTGGGGAGAGACATGAAAGAGCTGGAGCAGGAGCTGAAGAACCTCAGTGATGGTGGAACACAGCCTGAAGCTCACCTCAGGATGCATGAGCGCACCCTGCAAGGTTGGACCACCAATACTACCTGTTTCATTCATTAATTATGTCATATTTCAACTATTGTGTTGAAATCTGGGGAAATTAGTATAAATCACATCTACAGCCTTTAGTCACTCTGCAGAAAAAGGCCATCAGGATTGTGTCCAATGTTCACTATAGTCATCATTCAAATCCACTATTTATGGACTTAAAGCAACTTAAACTGAACGATGTGATCAACTTTAAAACTGCTCAAATTATGTTTAGGGCAGTGGTTCTTAACCTTATTGGAGGTACCGAAACCCACCAGTTTCATATAGGCATTCACCGAACCCTTCCTTAGTCAAAAATATATACAGTATATATATATTTTTTCAAATTCAAGACAAAGCTATATGTTTTTGGTAACACTTTAGTATGTTGGGGAACATATTCTAAGTAACAAAGACTTAATTTAGAGTTTTTGGGACACTAGGAGAACATATTCTAAGTACAGAAGACTTCATTTAGTTATTTGGTTAGGGTTAGGGTTAGAGCAGTGGTTCTTAACCTTGTTGGAGGTACCGAACTCAACTAGTTTCATATGCGCATTCACCGAACCCTTCTTTAGTCAAAAATAAAGTGTTGTTTTTTTTCAAATTCAAGACAAAGTTGTATGTTTTTGGTAACACTTTAGTATGGGAAACATATTCCAAGTAACAAAGACTTAATTTAGAATTTTTGGGACATTAGAGGAACATATTCTAAGTACCAAAGACTTCATTTAGAGTTATTTGGTTAGGGTTAGGGTTAGGGTTAGAGCAGTGGTTCTTAACCTTGTTGGAGGTACCGAACCCAACTAATTTCATATGCGCATTCACCAAACCCTTCTTTAGTCAAAAACAAAGTGGTTTTTTTTCGAATTCAAGACAAAGTTGTATGTTTTTGGTAACACTTTAGTATGGGGAACATATTCTAAGTAACAAAGACTTAGTTTAGAGTTTTTGGGACACTCGGGAAACATATTCTAAGTACCAAAGACTTAATTTAGAGTTATTTGGTTTGGGTTAGAGCAGTGGTTCTTAACCTTGTTGGAGGTACCGAACCCAACTAGTTTCATATGCGCATTCACCGAACCCTTCTTTAGTCAAAAATAAAGTGTTCTTTTTTTCAAATTCAAGACAAAGTTGTATGTTTTTGGTAACACTTTAGTATGGGGAACATATTCTAAGTAACAAAGACTTAATTTAGAGTTATTTGGACACTAGGGGAACATATTCTAAGTAATAAAGACTTAGTTTAGAGTTATTTGGTTAGGGTTAGAGGGTTAGGGCTATAATAAGGCCATAATTAGTACTTAATAAATAATTAAGAGCCAATAAGTGACTAATTTACATGTTAATAAGAAACTAATTAATGGTGAATATGTTCCCTATACTAAAGTGTTACCATGTTTTTTTTTACTGGTGCACAAAATGAACCGTGCATTAACATCACCTTGTTCAAACAACATAACCAAGACAGTGCATAAACTCCCAACAAATACACACCTGCAAATCAGTCAGCTGTTGCCGTATCCGTAATATGCCAACATGGAGAAGTTTGTATGATTTTTGTATGTGTTTTGACCCTGGCCGAACCCCTGAGGTCGACTCACCGAACCCCTATGGCTCAATCGAACCCTGGTTAAGAACCACTGGTTTAGGGCATCCCAAAACTCTCTACCATCCAATATACAGAACCTATTCCATGATAGAGATGATCACCATAATTACAGTTAAAGAGAAAACAACAAATTATATTTAAATTGAGGAAAAGTCGGAAAAGTCCAAAAAAGGTTAAAAATCATACATGTCCCGCCACGAGCCGCACAAGCCCTGGGCAAGACCAAAACACACCCAGCAGAGAACCACCAAAATGCCTAAATTTAGAACCACTTTAAAGTCAATGTGCATTTCAGTGCTTGGAGTCACTCTTAGGGGACAAGTTAAAAACGTGTTCTAACATGATTCAATTTAAAACACTGTTTAAAAAAAGAAGTACTGAAGAAGTACAAGGAGGAAAGAGAGTGATGCCCTCAGCACAGAGCATAGAGAGAGAGAGAGAGAGAGAGAGAGAGAGAGAGATAGAGATAGAGAGAGAGAGAGTGAGTCAGTTTGTTTGTCTCATAGTATTGTTAGTGTACAGGAGTTTTTCTGGTTTTTGTTTATAGAGTATTGTTCTTGTATTGTTTATGTTAAATGTGGAATGAGTGAGAGGGGTTGGGTTATTATAAGCATCTGCTTCATCCAACCCCTTTTCAAGCCTTGCATAAATATCTCTGCCAAAATGTTAAAAAAAACAACTGTGTTTAGTTGTACTGTGCAGGTTTGAAATAAATATTTCAATTCAATTCACCACTCAGTCTGCAAAAATAACTCTTATTCTGAATTGTATCAGGTACCTTTCTCAGAAAACCCTTTGCTCCCCAAGTAATGATCATCATGACAATACAGTAAAACAATAGGTCTAAGTATTTATCAAAAAACAGGTAGATGTTTTATTTCCATCCATCCATCCATCTTCTTCCGCTTATCTGAGGTCGGGTCGCGGGGGAAGCAACCTAAGCAGGGAAGCCCAGACTTCTTTCTCCCCAGCCACTTTGTCTAGATCTTCCCAGGGGATCCCGAGGCGTTCCCAGGCCAGCCGGGAGACATAGTCCTCCCAACGTGTCCTGGGTCTTCCCCGTGGCCTCCTACTGGTTGGACGTGCCATAAACACATCCCCAGGGAGGCGTTCGGGTGGCATCCTGACCAGATGCCCAAACCACCTCATCTGGCTCCTCTCGATGTGGAGGAGCAGCGGCTTTACTTTGAGTTCCTCCCGGATGGCAGAGCTTCTCACCCTATTTCTAAGGGAGAGCCCCGCCACCCGGCGGAGGAAACTCATTTCGGCCGCTTGTACCCGTGATCTTGTCCTTTCGCTCAGGACCATAGGTGAGGATGGGAACGTCGATTGACCGGTAAATTGAGAGTTTTGCCTTCCGGCTCAGCTCCTTCTTCACCACAACAGATCGGTACAACGTCCGCATTACTGAAGACGCCGCACCGATCCGCCTGTCGATCTCACGATCCACTCTTCCCTCACTCGTGAACAATACTCCTAGGTACTTGAACTCCTCCACTTGGGGGAAGGTTTCCTCCCCAACCCGGAGATGTTTTATTTAACACGTATATTTAATATTTTTGACCACTGTAATATCACGCATAGTTTGAACAGTAACACCGTGTCTGAATATACAGGACTGTCTCAGAAAATTAGACTTGTGTGATAAAGTCCTTTTATTTTCTGTAATGCAACGATCCATACATTCATTTTTCTACCGCGTATTCCCTTCGGAGTCGCAGGGGGCGCTGGAGCCTATTTCAGCTACAATCAGGCGGAAGGCGGCGTACACCCTGGACAAGTCGCCACCTTATCACAGGCGCAACACAGATAAACGACATTCACACTCAGATTCACACACTAGGGCCAATTTTAGTGCTGCCAATCGACCTATCCCCAGGTGCATGTCTTGAAAATGTCATACATTCTGGATTTATTACACATCAAATGAAATATTGCAAGCCTTTTGTTATTACAATATTGCTGATTATGCCATACAGCTTAAGAAAACTCAAAAACCCTATCTCAAAAAATTAGAATATTTTCTCAGACCAAGTTAAAAATAAAAATAAAAAGATTTATAACAGCACCAATGCCAGTGCTTCTTTTCCATAGCCCGAGTCGGACGCTTCTTCCGTTGTCTTGAGTTCAGGAGTGGCTTGACCATGGGAATACGGTTTTTGTAGCTGTATTTGTTGAAAAGCTCTATGGAGATGATGATTTCATTTTCCAGCATGATCTGGCACCTGCCCATAGTGCCAAAACCACCAATAGATAGATAAATAGATAGATAGATAGATAGTACTTTATTGATTTCTTCAGGAGAGTTTCTTCAGGAAAATTAAAACTAGTAACTGGTGTACTGACCTTGGCATTACTGTCCTCGATTGGCCTGCCAACTCCTGACCTGAACCCCATAGAGCAGCAGTTCTCTACCATTTTTCAGTGATGTACCCCCTGTGAACATTTTTTTTAATCAAGTACCCCCTAATCAGAGCAAAGCATTTTTGGTTGAAAAAAAGAGATAAAGAAGTATAATACAGCACTATGTCATCAGTTTCTGATTTATTAAACTGTATATCAGTGCAAAATATTGCTCATTTGTAGTTGTCTTTGTTGGACTATTTGGAAAGATATATATAAAAATAACTAAAAACTTGTTGAAAAAAAACAAGTGGTTCAATTATAAATAAAGATTTCTACACATAGAAGTAATAATCATTTTAAAGTGCCCTTTTTGGGGATTGTAATAGAGATCCATCTGGATTCATGAACTTAATTTTAAACATTTCTTCCCAAAAAAAGAAATCTTTAACATCAATATTTATGGAACATGTCCACAAAAAATCTAGCTGTCAACACTGAATATTGCATTGTTGTATTTTTTTAGTTTTTAGTTTTTTAGTTCAGTTTATGAACTTACATTCATATTTTTTTTAAATATTATTCAATAAATAAAGGATTTTTGAATTGCTGCCATTTTTAGAATATTCGAAAAAAATCTCACGTACCCCTTGGCATACCTTCAAGTACCCCCAGGGGTACGCGTACCCCCATTTGAGAACCATCGCCATAGAGAATGTGTGGGGTATTGTGAAGAAGAAGCTGAAAGACACCATACCCAATGATACAAATGAGCTAAGGCCGCTATTGAAGCATCCTGGGCATCCATAACACCTCAGCAATGCCACAGGTTGATTGCCTCCATGCCACGCCGCATTGATGCAGGAATCCGTGCAAAAGGATTCTCAACCTAGTACTGAGTGCATTAATTGACATTTTCAAATGTTTGATATTGTTTTGCTGTTATACTTTTTTTTTTTACTTGGTCTGAGGAAATATTCTAATTTTTTGAGATAGGATTTTTGAGTTTTCTTAAGTTGTTTGTCATAATCAGCAATATTCAAATAATAAAAGGATTGTGATATTTCAGTTAATGTGTAATGATTTCCGAATATATGACATTTTCATGTTTTTAGTTGCATTACAGAAAACAAAGGACTTTATCACAATATTCTAATTTTCATAGAAAGTCCTGTAGGAAAATAAAACATTGCACTTTAAAGTGATTCTTTAGTATACCACCGTGTGGTATGCGTCCCAAAGTTTGAGAATCACTGATCGAAAACACAAATGCAAAAGAAAATGCTGCAAATGCCAAAAACAAAGAAAACCAAAAGGAAGTAGAGGCGAGCCAGACAGATATCCCTCAGTTGTGGCGCCCGTGGTAACCTGCCAGCATTTCTCTCATGCAGTCGTTTTTTTAGGAATATATTTTGCTTTTGCTGTGATTGCGGCATTTTCCCGCTGTTTTTGTGTGTATAGTTTTGAAAAAATGTTTATGATTGGACATTGATCACCACGCACGTGTCAATGTTTTGTGTGTTTTAACAGTATTTGTTTGACATGTCATGTAGTTCTTTTTATTTATTTTTTGCCCATAAGATGCTGATGAAACAGTTTTCCACCATTTTATTCACTAGCATACTACAGCGGGACCTTGATTTACTGACTTCTTCTTGGGTGGGGTTCGTAAATCGAAACGTTTGTATCGTGAAGCAAATTCCTTTTTAAGAAACAATGTAAATGTGAATAATTGGTTCCGGCCTCGACAAAATTCCATATTTTAGTGAAGGTTTGTACGCTTCGAACACGATAAAAAGTGCTATACTGTACTGTACATCAAACTAACATAACAAGGAGGTGATTAACCAAAGGTCTCTTTATCAGCAAGCCAGAACAACGACAAGCTAAACTGTGCTATATGCACTACTCTGCCAACATGTGCACACACACACAAGTCCCTTTGGTGCCCCCACAAATGAGGAGAAATTACAAAAATCCTTAACTTTAACAACCATATCGCTACGATAATAAATATTAAAAAACTTAAAATTCACTTAACATTGGCAAAAAAAGAGCTGACGAGAACGGAGCAGACTGGTAGAAGGGAGGGAGCTGTGGGAGAAGGGGCCGTGTGTGTGTGTGTGTGTGTGTGTGTGTGTGTGTGTGTGTGTGTGTGCGTGTGCGTGTGTGCGTGTGCGTGTGTGCGCGCGTGCGCTTTTGGACAAAGCGCCGCTGAACAAGAGGTAATCTTTTCCGTCCATCCATCCGTTTTTTATCACTTGTCCCTTTCGGGGTCGTGGAGTGTGCTGGAGCCTATCTCTGCTGAATTTGGGTGGAAGTTGGGGTACACCCTGGACAAGTCGCCACCTCATCGCAGGGCTAATACAGATAGACAGACAACATTCACACTCACATTCACACAGGAGGGCCAATTTATAGAAGTCTGCTTTGGCACCTTTTCCCAGAAAAGTCTGTTCTCATCACTCTGGTACAAAGCCGGCTTCACTTATTTCTTCCATACTCGCGAGAGCTATTAATGTACTCTTCGCAAATCGTCTTTTTTTTTTTTTTACTCCACGGCGATTCCCGCCTTTTTTCCACGCTTATCTGTTGTCTTTTTATGGAATCATATTGACTTAGCAAAATGGACAAAACTTTTGGAAAGGCGAAACAAAACACAAAAAATTCACACACGCTAAAGCACGGAGTAGTGACTTATGACGGAACAACAGAGTATGCGGCACAAAATGGCAGCAGGCGGAACACAAAATGAACACATCGTTTGCACACGAAGACCTATTTGGCTCAAGCTAAATGTTTGTAAATCGAAAAGGGGTTTGCAAATAGAGATTCCACTGTGCAATAATTGTGCTTGCTTGTACTGGAATGAAATCACTGATACAGCATGGTTGTCCATCATTGTGTATTTGAATCAACACAGGAGTCCTAAGTCCCGACCCTTTGACAGACCGCCAGTCTCGAGCCGCCCAGATGGTCTTGGTGAGCCAGAGCAGCGACGCTCCCACCCTGATGCTACTGGAAGACGGAGACCACCTCGTCGAGCCATCCCCGTCTTCCGCCGACGGCGTGGCCCAGCTTAACCTTCCGCCGGCGTCCTCGCCCGGAGACACGGGCCAAGATGTCCCCAGTTCCGATTGTTGTTCCATCAGCACGGAGGACATGCCACACGAGCAGGTCTGCTGACTTTTTACTGCACGTAAAATACATGTACGTTATGTTGCATTTACAGATACTTTAGAGTAGTCAGTGTACAACTGTTATAGCATATCTCCACCTGGCTATGCTGCGTTAAGATTGAGACAAATACAAAGTTTATGTTTTGCTTGCCTATTTTGCTAGTCACTTGTGAATGAAAAATGTTTTTACGCGTGCCCAAAGTAGAAAAAACACATTTCGTTAATTAAAAAACTATTTCAAATTAAAAAAAAACAATTATCTGCGAGTAAAAATGATTCGCAAGTAGAAAAAAAACAAATTTCTTTAATTAAAAAAAGGAACAATTTTCCGCAAGTAAAAAAACTATTTTTGCACGTAAATTTTTTTTTTTCTTTTATTAAAAAACTGGTAAAAAAATTCACAGGTAAAAAACCACATTTTTTTTTTAATAAAAAAAAATTTGCAAGTACAAAAAACAATTCGGCAAGTAAAAAAATGTGCAATTAAAAAAAATATTCGCAAGTATTTTCTGCAAGTTAAAAATGATTCTCAAGTAAAAAAACAATTCTCTGGAAGTATAAAAACTATGTTCTGCAGGTAAAAAGCGATTCGCAGGTACAAAAAACATTTTCTTCAATTTAATGATTTGCAGGTAAAAAAAAACAATTTCTACAAGTAAAAATATGATTCGCAAGTAAAAAAAAAAATATTTTCATTAAAAAGACGATTCCCAAGTACAAAAAAAAACAGTTTGCAAGGGGAAAAAAACACGTTTCCGGGAGTATGAAAACAATTTTCTGCAAGCAAAAAATCTAATTGCAAGTAAAATATTTTTTTTATTCACTTAAAAAAAAAGATCTGCAAATATAAAACCGATTTTCTTTCATAATAGTACACCCTGCACGATCCACGCACTTGCACTCAGGGCAGCCGTAATTCACACTCTGCAACAACAGGTAGCGCTGTTGAGTCAATTCAAGGCTGTCAGAGCTGCTGTTATTTGCACATGGTGCCGTCTGCCAAAAATAACAAAGAAGAAGAAGAAGAAGCAGGCTGGGGAATAAAATAACGGACAGAATATTGCGAATATTTTCTTTTTTAAGTGAAGAAAATAGTTTTTATATTTGCAAATTATTATTATTTTTTTTTTTTGAAGAAAATAGTTTTTATACTTGCAAATATTTTTTATGATTAAAGAAAATAGTTTTTATTTTTGCAAATCTGTTTTTTTATTGAAGAAAATACTTTTTCTACTTGCGAATTTTTGGGGAGACGTTTTGTGTGTTTGTGGCGTTTTTGCACTAAATGTACTCCATAATAATGGTTGTGCTGACTCATTTCCAGTGTACAGTACATATATACAACTATACAAGCTGTACACTGACTTCTCTAGAGGTATGTCCAAGTTTATTTCCAATAATATAAGGCCTTGACAAGATTTTATAAAGCTGCATTTTGAGAGTTTGACTCACTTTTCTCAGATGCTGTCAATGCATTGTATTGTCTTTGTATTGCCACAAACCAAATAGCACGTCCGTCCAAAAAAAGCAATGCTTGATTGTGTGCTTTGTTTGCGTGTGTGTCAGTGCGCAATGGACGAGATCTCTTCAGGACAAGCACCCGGGAACGTGGAGCCCAGCTTCAAAGTTAAAATAGGTAATTTATGATGTCGCCATTTTCACCCATGTTAATTAAGAATGTTGGAAGTGTGACTAAAAGTAGCGTTTATGACGGCAGAAATTATTCGTATTTTTCATACTTTTTGTACGCCCCATTCTTCATATGACTTGTTCCTTTCCCCCCCCAAAAACTGCCAACATTTTTCCCCGGTTTTCATATACACTCAGACCTTGCGCGTAACAAACTACAGTGGAAACTCAATTTGCAAACTTAATTGGTACTTGAACGGGGTTCGTAAATTCAAACGTTAGTACATTGAAGCAAAAGTCTCCAAAAGACACAATTTTAATATTAATAATGGGTTCCCGCCTTGACAAAAGTTCATATTTTAGTAAACGTGTGTGCACTTTGAACGCAACATAAAGCGCTAGGGATGGCCGATACGGCCTAAAATCTTTATCATGATATACAGTACAGATCAAAAGTTTGGACACACCTCATTTCAATGCGTTTTTATTTTTATTTTTTTTATTAAATCAACATAAAAAAAAACACAAGATACACTTTCAATTAGTCCATCAACCCCCCAAAAACCCCTCCCTCCCCCATTCACACTCATCCACACCCACTCACACAAAAAAGGGTTGTTTCTTTCTGCTACCAAAATTCTGGTTCCCACAACACAGTCTGCAAGGGACACAGTCCCTGAAGCACAAATGATTGCGTGTGCCGCTGGTCCACTAACATTATCATTAATTACTATTTTTTGTGTACCGGTAATTGTTTTTATATTATTTTACTTTCTTTTTTATCCAAGAAAATGTTATTTAATTTTTATTCATCTTATTTTATTTATATATATAAAAAAAAAAGGACCTTATCTTCACAACACCAGGTTGTTAATGAAATTAGATTTGTTTAAAGGGTTTTTAAAACCAGGTCCAGTCCAGATAATGTCCAAGTCGGGCTCAGCAACACACACCTTCATCCACGTACAACGAAAAATTAGGAAAACAACAGATTGCATATAATTTATGAACAAAATTACATTTTCATAATAAGCATTTGTGTATAGTCCATATAATGTCCAAGTCGGACTTAGCAACACACACCTTCATTTTGTACACTCAAAATAGTTGTTGCATATCTATAAACATAATTACATTTTTAAAATAAGCCTTTGAGGATTTCCCATCTTTTTTCATGTTTTTTGGCAACATTATCGTTTTCAATCATGTATCTTTCTAAAGTTAAAAAATACTGAATAAATGTTTTAAAGAAAGTAATTCTAAGTGCATATCTTTTTTTGGCCTTAAAAATAAAACTTTTACTGAGTACCATAATTAAATCGACTAAATTATGACTCTCAATGAACTCTCTTAAAATAACAGAAACTACATCAAACTTCATAAACAATGCGTTTTCTTTATTTACATGACTATTTACATTGTAGATTGTCACTGAAGGCATCAAAACTATGAATGAACACATGTGAAGTTATGTACTTAAAAGCCCACTGAAACCCACTACTACCGACCACGCAGTCTGATAGTTTATATATCAATGATGGAATATTAACATTGCAACACATGCCAATACGGCCGGTTTAGTTTACTAAATTGCAATTCTAAATTCCCCGCGTAGTTTCTTGTTGAAAACATCGCGGAATAATGACGCGTGCACGTGACGTCACGGACTGTCAGGAAATATTAGCGCAACACTATTTGTGGCTAAAAGTCATCTCTTTTCATCGCGCAATTAAACAGTATTCTGGACATCTGTGTTGCTGAATCTTTTTCAATTTGTTCAGTTAATAATGGAGAAGTCAAAGTAGAAAGATGGCGTTGGGAAGCTTTAGCCTTTAGCCACACAAACACACGGTGATTCCTTGTTTAAAATTCCCAGAGGTGAAGCTCGACTATGGATCAGAGCGGTCAAGCGAACATGGATTCCGACCACTTGTTGACCGGCAGGTTTCGGTGAGAAAATTGTGTTAAAAAGTCGCCTCTTACCAGAGATCTGTGGAGTTTGCGCCGTCCTTGTATCAGCTGTCGACTTCCCTCAGACACTGGCCTCAAGACACCCGTGGACACAATGCTCCGACGATCAGGTACTATTTAATCTCACTAAAACACTAGCAACACAATAGAAAGATAAGGAATTTCCCAGAATTATCCTAGTAAATGTGTCTAAAAACATCTTAATCTGTCCCAATGCAATCGCCGTTTTTTTTTACTTTATGTTTATTTATTTTTTTTTCTAGTTCTTCGCTATCAATATCATCATCCACAAATCTTTCATCCTCGCTCAAATTAATGGGGAAATTGTCATTTTCTCGGTCCGAAAAGCTGTTGCTGTTGGAGGCTCCCATTAAAAACAATGTGAGGACGTGAGGAGCCTTCACCCTTGTGACGTCATCGTCTGCGACTTCCGGTAAAGGCAAGGCTTTTTTATCAGCACCCGTAAAGTTGCGAACTTTATCGTCGATGTTCTCTACTAAATCCTTTCAGCAAAAATATGGCAATATCGCGAAATGATCAAGTATGACACATAGAATGGACCTGCTATCCCCGTTTAAATAAGAAAATCTCATTTTAGTAGGCCTTTAACAAAAAGAAAGCCTTGCCGCACATGTGGCGAGGGACGACTGTTTTGACAAAAAGAAAGAAAAATGCCGTGTTTGACTTTAGAGGTTTGGATTAACTCAGAAGAAACTGAAGTTGTTGACTTTGAATCTTCTCTCTCAGAGTCACCTGATAGGACCATAGACGAGGTGAACTGTGATCAGGCGGAAGGGCGAAGGCTCAGGAAAAAAGAGCCGCGGCCCATCAAGAGGTTCTTCTGCGACGAGTGTGACGCCGCCTTCTACTGGCGAGCCGACCTGAAGAAGCACGAGGCGCTCCACAAGAGGCCGTTCCCGTGCGAGCAGTGCGGGAGGAGCTTCCTGGAGCAGAAGTCTTTGGACAACCACCTCCTGCGTCACGAAGAGTCCAAGACGCCGCTGCCCTTCCCGTGCCCGCTGTGCAAGCGTTCGTACCGCAAGGACCAGTCGCTGCAGAACCACCTCAAGTGCCACAAGCGCCACCAGCAGCCCAAGCCCTACACCTGCCAGCACTGCGGCAAGACCTTCCGTGTGGGCCAGTCGCTGGAGAACCACCTGCTGCGCCACGAGAAGTGGAAGGAGATGCTGAAGTGTCCGCTGTGCGACAAGGTGTGCAAGACCCGCGTGCAGCTGCGGGGTCACATGGTGGTTCACTCGGAGGAGCGGCCCTTCAGCTGCGCCACCTGCGGCAAGGAGTTCAAGAGCAAGGACACGCTGCGCTTCCACCAGATGGTGCACACCAGCGACAAGAAGTACAAATGTCCCGACTGCGAGGAGACCTTCAAGTACGCCCACTCGCTGACGGTGCACAAGAGGAAGCACACGGGCGTCACGCCGTTCGTGTGCGAGGTGTGCAAGCGCCCGTACCGCACCGGCACGGCGCTCAAGCGCCACAGCGCCGTGCACACGGGCGAGAAGCCGTTCACCTGCCACGTGTGCGGCGCCAGCTTCAGCCTCAACAACAACCTGAAGAGACACCTGCGCATCCACACGGGCGAGAAGCCCTTCAGCTGCCAGGACTGCGGCAAGAGCTTCTCCGACAACAACAAGCTGAAGTCGCACATGCTGGTGCACGGCGCCAGGAAGCCCTTCATGTGCGACCTGTGCGGAAAGACCTTCCTCTTCAACTGCCGCCTGCAGATCCACCTTAAGTACGTGCACGCCGACGGCAAGCCCAAGAAGTTCCCGGCCGCGCAGAGGAACAAGCTGCTGGTCAAGCCCTACAGCTGCAAGATCTGCCTGAGCAGCTTCAGCGCCGCCTGCTCGCTCAAGCTGCACGAGAAAAGCCACAGCGAGCAGAAGGAGTTCAACTGCGAGCTGTGCGACAAAGCCTTCCACAACAAGTACTCCTTCCGATACCACCAGAGGAGCCACCTGGGAGAAAAGCCCTTTGTGTGCGAGGTGTGCGGCAAGGGCTTCTTCCAAGCTGGGAGCCTCAAGCAGCACGAGCGCATTCACACGGGGGAGAAGCCGTACAAGTGCGACCAGTGCGGGAAGGCCTTCCGCACCGACGGCAACTTCTACCGACACGTGCGCATCCACACGGGGGAGAAGCCCTTCGAGTGCAGCTTCTGCCAGAGGAAGTTCCACCAGTCCAACCAGCTCAAGTCCCACCTGCAGGTCCACACGGGCCAGAAGCTCTACTCCTGCCAGCAGTGCGGACGCGGCTTCTCCGACTCGCGGCAACTCAAGAAGCACAGCTGCGTCGCGCCGCAGGATGCGTGAGGGCCCTCTCGCATGCTTCTTCATCTCCTTCTGCTAGACGAGAACATGTCCGAACACTTACTGTGCTTTTACACTCATCAGAAATGTAGATTATCTTGCATCATGTCTAAAAAAAGACTCTCATGCTAAGTCTTTCACACCAAAAATATCTTTAAAGTTCACACTCGAAACTGACAAATATCTCATTTTTAAACTACTTTGAACGAACTACTTGCAATATATTCACCGTTTTGGGGGGTGTATTACGTTTGTCTGTGCGTTGTCTTGCTGCTCTTACAGAGCATGATCGAAGACACAAATATTTTATTTTGAAATGAACAAAGCTTGCACTTCCGGTTGTGGTGTCCGTTTGCAAGTAGCAGCCTAAGAAGTCCCCTCTGCTCTCCTCTGTTATGTCAGACCTTTTGCAATAAATCTGACGTGAAAATGCCACAGAGTTTGGTATTTTATTTGCAAACCAAACTAATTTTGGAGACTGTTATTCGCGGTTCTCTGAACTTACTCGGACCTACGAAAGAGGACACTTCCACGGATCAATCATGTTTGAGAGTGAAGGTAAGCCGTTTAAATTGTGTTATTGTATATTTTTGTTCATGTGTAATGTTAATTGACGCATCTTAACAATGTCATATATGTTTGAAGTTGTACAGAGATATTCCATTATAAAGAGACTGGACAATTGTTAATAGAAACGATCATAACCAAGATGGCGCCTGGTCGTGTAGACGAGCGAGCTAAAGTTACCGTAGCGCAGTTAAGTGACCATCATATTTAATTATTTATTCATAGTTTAGTGTTGCCATGTTTTATACTTTGGCTGCCGAAGATTACTAAGTACAGGATATTTTCAAGACGACGGCTGTTTGATCATTGCGCCACATGACATTAGCGCCATCTAGCGGCTTGGAGGACGTAATTAACCGGCCAACAGACAGACAACACTCACATTCACACACTAGGGCTTAGTTAGTGTTGTCAATCAACCTTTCCCCAGGTGAATGTATTTGGATGTGGGAGGAAGCCGGAGTACCCGGAGGGAACCCACGCAGTCACGGGGAGAACATGCAAACTCCTCACAGAAAGATCCCGCGCGAAGGATTGAATCCAGGACCATCGTATTGTATTGTGAGGCAGACGCACTAACCCCTGGCACACCGTGTTGCCATTGTCCACAACTGTCTCCATCTAAACACAGCCGTGCCCTCTTAAAGGCCTACTGAACTGAGATTTTCTTATTTAAACGAGGATAGCAGGTCCATTCTATGTGTCATACTTGATCATTTCGCGATATTGCCTTATTTTTGCTGAAAGGATTTAGTAGAGAACATCCACGATAAAGTACGCAACTTTTGGTCGCTAATAAAAAGTCTTGTCTTTATCGAAAGTAGCAGACGATGTGTGAGTGATGTCACGGGTTGTGGAGCTCCTCACATCCTCACATCGTTTACAATCATGGCCACCAGCAGCGAGGGCGATTCGGACCGAGAAAGCGACGATTTCCCCATTAATTTGAGCGAGGATGAAAGATTTGTGGATGAGGATAGTGAGGTGAACGACTACAAAAAAAAAGTGAGGGCAGTGGGAGCAGAGGTGAGTAGTAACGCGCTAAATTTACTCCGTTACATTTACTTGAGTAACTTTTGGGATAAATTGTACTTCTACGAGTAGTTTTCATGCAACATACTTTTACTTTTACTTGAGTATATTTATAGAGAAGAAACACTACTTTTACTCCGCTCCATTTATTTACATTCAGCTCGCTACTCGCTACTTTTTTTTATCAATCTGTTAACGTTTGTTTTGGTTTATGACAGAGCTTCAAAGTAGGATCTGCGCATGCCTGCGTTTCACCAATCACATGCAGTCACTGGTGACGTTGGACCAATCAAACAGAGCCAGGCGGTCACATGACCCGACTTAAAGAAGTTGAAAAACGTACTGGGGTGTTACCATTTAGTGGTCAATTGTATGGAATATGTACTGTACTGTGCAATCTACTAATAAAAGTATCAATCAATCAGAAGTGTAAAGGAAAAAAGACACTTTTTATTTCAACCATACTTCCCATCAAAAGCCTAAAGACTGATCGCACAGTTCCTGTCTCCACAATAAAAGTGCAGCTCCATCGCGCCTGTGCTAACAAAATAAGAGTCTCCGAAAGCCAGAGCAAACAAGCTAGCAAGCTACGGAGTTTGACGCAAATGTATTTCTTGTAAAGTGTATAAAAACGAATATGGAAGCTGGACAGATAAGATGCCAAAAATCAACGACTTTCATGTGGTATTAGACAGAAAAGAGGAACTTTTTTTCTCCTCCATTTGAAAAAGTGGACGTTATCACCACTAAAATGCAAGTCATCAAATTAAGGTAATACACCAATTTATATTCTTGTCTTCATGAAAGATAGGAATCTATGTGTTAAACATGCATGTATATTCATTAAAACACCTTTAACATGTCAACAAAAACGGCAAAATAAATAAATATAAATTAAATACTGTATATATAAATTTATGTATATATATATATATATATATATATATATGTATGTATATGATATGTGTGTGTATGTATATATATATATATATATATATATATATATATATATATATATATATATATATGAGGTAGATCACCTCGACTTGGTCATTTATTAAGTAATTGATTAAAGTTTAAAAAACTTATTGGGGTGTTACATTTAGTGGTCAATTGTATGGAATATGTACTGTACTGTGCAATCTACTAATAAAAGTTTCAATCAATCAATCAATGAATGCCTATTGAGCCTATGGTGCTGTTAGGTTATTGTGGCTCAATGTGCCTTAATTTTTTTATTTTAATGTATTATTATTTAAAATATATTATTGTTTTAGTTGCTTAAGAGATAATCATGGCTCTGAATTTGCTCATTGCTATTTTTATGTTTTTGTGCATTATTTGTTGCCGTAATCAGGTTACTCTTCAGTTACTCAGTACTTGAGTAGTTTTTTCACAACATACTTTTTACTTTTACTCAAGTAAATATTTGGGTGACTCCTCCTTACTTTTACTTGAGTAATAAATCTCTAAAGTAACAGTACTCTTACTTGAGTACAATTTCTGGCTACTCTACCCACCTCTGAGTGGGAGCGATTCAGATGTTATTAGACACATTTACTAGGATAATTCTGGAAAATCCCTTATCTGCTTATTGTGTTACCAATGTTTTAGTGAGATTAAACGGTACCTGAAAGTCGGAGGGGTGTGGCCACGAGTGTGGTTACCACCAGTGTCTCCGGTGGGAGGAGGTAATAGTCCGCAGCTGCAGGAGGACGCAAGCTCCGCTCATGTCTACGGTAAGAGACACAATTTTCTCACCGTGTTCGCTTGACCGCTCTGTGCCATAGTAAAGCTTCACCTTCGGGAATGTAAACAAGGAAACACCGACTGTGTTTGTGTTGCTAAAGGCATCTGCAATACACCGCTTTCCACCAACAGCTTTCTTTTTTGTAGTCTCCATTATTATTGAACAAGTTGCAAAAGATTCAGCAAAACAGGTGTCCAGAATACTGTGTAATTATGCGATGAAAAGAGATGACTTTTAGCCGTGAGCGGTGCTGGAAAAACATGTCCGCTACAATCCGTGACGTCACGCGTCATCATACGCGTCATCATTCCGCGACGTTTTCAACAGGATACATCGCAGGAAATTTAAAATTGCAATTTAGTAAACTAAACCGGCCGTATTGGCATGTGTTGCAATGTTAAGATTTCATCATTGATATATAAACTATCAGACTGCGTGGTCGTTAGTAGTGGGTTTCAGTAGGCTTTTAAGCTCACGCTGAGAAATGAGGGAAAACGACGTTAAACCAAGCACTTGGCTCCGTGTAGTCAGAGGAGTAATGTCCCGAGCAAAGTCTATGTCGTTGGTCCGCCATGATTATCAAGCCAAACGACGCTAGTGCGCATTCGCCTGACTTTGTGTTGCTTAAAATGCATTAATAAATGACAGGGTTTTGGTAATTAAAAAATTAGACGTATTACTAACCATCTGGAATTTCATTGCGAATTATCATTATACCGTTTATTGTTAAATCCCGCGTTCATTAACAAGTAAAAAGTCAATGGTGGTCACGGCGTGTTCTCGCCGCAAATGTTGGTCAATTTTTTAGGGCATGACGGAAAATGACAGGGCTTTTGCCGCAGTTGCGGTGGTTAAATTCGAGCCCTGATTGTTTGTTGTAATAGGTTGGTTCAAGAATGTCTGTTATTGACACTCTCATTGAACATTTTTATCGAAACGTGTGGTTGGAACATTCCTTACTTGCGTCACATAATTAAACGTTTTCCCTATTTAGCCAGGATTGGACAAAGTGGTGGACACGTTGGCTCGGGAGGCCAGCAGAAAGATCGACGCCGTTTTCCAGCAGCTGTTTGCGGCGGAGAACAAGGAGAAGCTGGCACTTAGGGACAAGGTGTGTCAGCTGGAGTGCGAGCTGAAGGCCCTGACAGACAACTTTGACAATGCCAGAACGTGGAGAGAAAATGTTTTGAATGGATGCCCTGTGCTGAACGAGCAGACCGGATGGATCTTCACCTTGAAGCCCTTTGGGACGCTGGTCAAATCAGCTGAGGAAGAGTCAGCGGCTGCTGATGGAGACGGTGGACAGGATGAAGGTGCATGTTGCAAGTATTTGAATGTGAGGTGCAGTAAAACTAGAGGTGTCCCGATACAACCTTTTCACTTCTGATACGATACCCATATTGGAGCCTTGATGTTAATCTGATAAAATATCAGCACAAATCATACGATGTACTTTTATTATTTTGTAATGTGGAAACATCAGAAAAGGTTTTCCATCCATCCATTTCTACCGCTTATTCCCTTTGGGGTCGCGGGGGCACTGGTGCCTATCTCAGCTCCAACAGAGAACAATGGTAGATATGCAAAACACTAACGAATTTATAATTAATTGTCTGGAATGGACTTATGGCGTTTTTTCGCTGAAGTGGCTAGCTAATAGTTTTTGACAACACGTAGTGACCAAAAATGTGTGAATGTCCAGGTTGAGTGAAGTGTGTGGATGTTGGAACGTTATGAATCGGACAAGAAATGTGGCGTATGCAGTCGATTGTATGTTTTCGAGAACTATCGTTTGAATGTGAATTTCGGGAAAACCGGGAATTTTCCAAAATATTGATACTAACACAATTTTCCTGGATCCGACCTTGGCAAAATAAGGCCCGGGGAACGCATGCGGCCCATTAAGCTTTTCAATCTGGCCCGCCGGACATTCCCCAATCATTTTTTTAAATCTTTAAGATGGAAACATTATGATGTGCAGTGATGTTTTCAAATGACTGTAAGTTTTGAACTATACAAAGTATTTCAATGGTTGGAATCTGTGCTTTTGCAGGATATACAAGTTACCTTGGTAATCTAAGTCACAGCAGCTCAGACAAGGCACCAAGCAGTGTGGGTGGGGTGCGTTTTCACAGAGTATTTCCAGAGCGGCCAGCCTGAAATGCGGGTGTCAGGGACAGACGCGGAAGGAGATGTTTACAAAAAAGTCCTAAAGCTTAGTTATATATCAGATATTTATAACATAGTAGATGTTTTTTTTTTTTTTACCCTTCGCATTCATTTTTTGCCGTATTTTTTGCATTTTTGTTGCGTTTCGCTTGATTGTAAAATATATCCATGAAGAGGGGATGTGACGTTCATATGTTGTCAATATTTAGTGTTTTATCGTTCATAGTTAATATTGTAAATCCCACATTCATTTTCATGTACATTCTGGGTGTCTCATTTAAAATTCCATTCTGTTTTTTAAAGCGGTCTGTCATAACGTTTTTAGCTTTCAATCAGACATTGTTGTGAGGTTTTGTATTAATGTTCTTAAAAATAGATATACTGGCCCCCAGACACATTTTTTCTCTAAATTTGGCCCCCCAGTGAAAATAATGGCCCAGGCCCGTCCTAGATAATATGAATGGGTTGGTGTTGGAATTTTTGAAACGGTTAAAAAATGTTGACGTAGTAAGTTTGAATTGAGAATGGGTATTTTGTAATTCCTGGGGTTTGGGGGAAAACTGTGAATTCATACAAAACAATTGATAACTTTTGTTGTCCCAACTAAGAAAAAATTATTTGAAGGTGGAATAGTCAAACATGGTCGAAAGAATGTGGACTGTGAAAACTTTCAAGGAAGTGGTGAAATTAGGGGTGTTGGAAACGGTTATTCCTAGAGTTGTTTTGAACTTGGGAAATTGTAGTTAAATTGTCCGAGGTGAGTGGAGTGTGTGGATGGAGGAACGATTCGAACCGGTTGAGAAATGTGGGAATTGTGCATGTTAAAGAATTGTCCCATTCATTTTCCTGGAATTTGGGATAATCTGGGATATTTTTGATTTTCATTTTTTGGGGAGTTCATGATTCCCGGTGGAGCCGAACATTTTTAATACTCCAACGGTTTCAGTTGAATGAAACAGTTTATTATTTTATTTATTATTTAGATCAGTGGTTCTTAACCTGTTGGAGGTACCGAACCCCGCCAGTTTCATACGCGCATTCACCGAACCCTCCTTTTTTTTTACAAATTCAAGACAAAGTTATATGTATTTGGTAAAACTTTAGTATGGGGAACGTGTTCTAAGTAACAAAGACTTAATTAGAGTTTTTTGGACACTAAGGGAACATATTCTAAGTAACAAAGACTTAATTTAGAGTTATTGGGTTAGGGTTGGGGTTAGGGTTACAGGGTTAGGGCCAGGGTTGGAGGGTTAGGGTTATAATAAGCCCATGCTGAATAAGGCATTAATAAGTACTTAATGACTAGTAAAGAGCTAATATTTTGCTAATTTGCATGTTAATAAGCAACTAATTAATGGTGAATATGTTCCCCATACTAAAGTGCTATTATGTTTTTTTACTGGTGCACAAAATGAACTGTACATGAACATCACCTTGTTCAACCAATAAAACCAACACAGTGCATAAACTCACAACAAATTACACACCTGCAAATCAGTCTGACTTCTGCTGTTGCCGTATCCGTAATACGCCAATAGGGAGAAGTTTTTATATACACGATGAGTCGGGTGTGTCTCGACATCCGCCGAACCCCTGAGCCCGACTCACCGAACCCCTAGGGTTCGATCGAACCCAGGTTAAGAACCACTGATTTAGATACAAGTGGATACCATCGGATACTTGTTTTTTGCTGATATCGCATCAATATCAGATATTCATTTTGGATCGGGACACCACTAATAAAAGCTCAACAAAATATCAGGAGAGTCAATTCACATGAGGTTCAATTCAGATGTTGCAGACCAGACTGAGGAGGTGACATCATCGTCCAGCAGACCAGAAGGTGAGGTGCTGCAGAAATTAAATGCAAAGATGATTCATGTCCTTTACATTTCATGCAAAACTTTAGCAGGTGATGTCGTCACGACCCTGCCCACTGAGTGTCTCCAAGCTGCGGTCCAGAAGAAGGTCTTTGATGTGACGTGTGCAGCAAGAGCTTCAGCCGCCAGCTTCACCTGACGAAGCACGCGGACACCCACAAGGAGCCCTCCACCTGTCCCCGCTGCCCCAGGACCTTCCGCAACGCAGCCACGTTGGAGCGCCACCTGCTGCGGCACGAGGAGAGGGAGCGGCAGAGCTTCGCTGTGCGCGATCTGTGAGAAGGCGTTCAAGAGCAAGATGCTCCTCAAGTCCCACGAACTGGTCCACCGAGACGCCCGGCCCTTCGCCTGCGCCACCTGCGGCAAGGCCTTCAAGAGCCGCCAGCGCCTACAGGCCCACTGCGTGGTCCACAGCGCCGACAAACCGCACAAGTGCGAGGAGTGTGGCGAGGGCTTCCGCTACGCCGTGGCGCTGCGCGGCCACCGTAGCGTCCACACAGGCGAGTATCCTCACAAGTGCGGCGTGTGTGGCAAGGCCTTCGCCAAGAAGCGCTCGCTGGGCACGCACATGGCCGTGCACCGGGGGAAGATGTTCACGTGCGAGACGTGCGGCGCCGGCTTCACACTGCGGCAGAACCTCAAGCGGCACTCCCGCATCCATACAGGAGAGCGTCCGTTCAAATGCCACGTGTGCGGCGTGAGCTTCGTGCAGGACAAGCTGAAAGCCCACATGCTGCTCCACGGCGCATCCAAGACCTTCATGTGCGACCTCTGTGGAAAGACTTTCCTCTACAACTGCCAGCTCCAGAAGCACCAGCAGCTGGTCCACCTACCGGGGGACGGCCACGGCCAGGCGGCGCGCAGGCGGGCAGGTGCGCGTGCGTCCCGCACGGTAATCTTCCGGCGGACAGGACCACAGTGGAGGTGACGCCCTTCACCTGCCAGACTTGCCAGCGGGGCTTCCACTCGGCGGCCTCCTCAAGAAACACGAGCAGGTGCACGCGGGCCGCACGCCGTACACCTGCCACGTGTGCGGCAAGGCCTTCCTCTACAAAGCCACCTTCGACTACCACCTGAGGACGCACTCGGGGGAGCGGCCCTATGCTGCGACGTGTGCGGCAAGACCTTCATCATCCAGCACGCCCTCAAGTCGCACAAACTGCAGCACAACGGGCGAGAAGCCTCACAGGTGCGAGCATTGCGGGAAGGCCTTCCGGGTCTACACCAACTACCGCCGACACCTGAGGATCCACACGGGCGAGAAGCCGTACCAGTGCGAGGTGTGCGGCGTGCGCTTCCGGCAGCTCGGCCACGTCAAGTTCCACATGCAGGTGCACACGGGGGAGCGGCCCTACGTCTGCCACACCTGTGGGCTCGGCTTCTCCGACTCCAGGCAGCTCAAGAGACACGACTGCGCCCAGAACGTGCTGGTGACCTCGTACACGTGACTCAATAT
Organism: Nerophis ophidion; assembly: GCF_033978795.1. Taxonomy (NCBI): domain Eukaryota; kingdom Metazoa; phylum Chordata; class Actinopteri; order Syngnathiformes; family Syngnathidae; genus Nerophis; species Nerophis ophidion. Next base: position 925,298 of record NC_084628.1, on the reverse strand, counting down.
TTTTTCTAAGGCTGGCAAATAATTCATCAAATTTTGGAATTTGGATTAATCATGATAAATCACATTTTAGAATTAGGATTAATCATGATTAATCACATTTTGGAATTTGCTCAACAGAAACGCCTGCGCCCAAAATGCGCTGCTGACCTCGTACACGTGACTCAATATTTTTACTAAGGCTAGCAAATAATTCAGCAAATTTTGTAATTTGGATTGATCATGGTAAATCACATTTTAGAATTTGGATTAATCATGATTAATCACATTTTGGAATTTGCTCAACAGACACGCCTGCGCCCAAAATGCACTGCTGACCTCGTACACGTGACTCAATATTTTTACTAAGGCTGGCAAATAATTCATAACATTTTGGAATTTGGATTAATCATGATAAATCACATTTTAGAATTTGGACCAAAGACATGCACCTGGGGATAAGTTGATTGGCAACACTAAATTGGTCCTAGTGTGTGAATGTGAGTGTGAATGTTGTCTGTCTATCTGTGTTGGCCCTGCGATGAGGTAGCGACTTGTCCAGGGTGTACCCCGCCTTCCGCCTGATTCTAGCTGAGATAGGCGCCAGCGCCCCCCGCGACCCCAAAAAAGGGAATAAGCGGTAGAAAATGGATGGATGGATGGATGGATGGATTAATCATGATTAATCACATTTTGGAATTTGCTCAACAGACACGCCTGCGCCCAAAATGCGCTGCTGATCTCGTACACGTGACTCAATATTTTTACTATGGCTGGCAAATGATTATTCACATTTTGGAATTTGGATTAATCATGATAAATCACATTTTAGAATTTGGATTAATCATGATAAATCACATTTTAGAATTTGGATTAATCACATTTTGGAATTTTGATAATCATGATTAATCCCATTTTGGAATTTGGATTAATCATGATTAATCACATTTTGGAATTTGCTGAAGAGACACGCCTGCGCCCAGAACGTGCCGGTGACCTCATACACGTGACTCAATTTTTTACTAGGTCTGGCAAATGATTATTCACATTTTTTAATTTGGGTTATTCATGATAAATCACATTTTGGAGTTTGGATTAGTCATGATTGTTCACATTTTGAAATTTGAGTTAATCATGATTAATCTCATTTAGGAATTGGGATTAATCATGATTAATCACATTTTAGAATTTGGATTAATCATGATTAATCACATTTTGGCATTTGGATTCATCATGCTAATCACATTTTGGAATTTAGACTCATCACGATAAATCAAATTTTGGAATTTGGATTAATCATAACAAATCACATTTGGGAATTTGGGTTAATCGTGATTAATCACGTTTGGGAATTTTGATTAATCATGATTAATTGCATTTGGATTAATCACATTTCGGAATTGGGTTTAATTCCAGGCATGTATTCTAAAATTGTCCCAAAACCTCCATAAGTGTACACAAACTAAATG